>NC_057796.1:412694730-412749730 GCF_018294505.1 Triticum aestivum
CACACACAAAATTTCAGTCGGCGGGCCAGAGAGGCATATCTCACCAAGATGGATCGTAAAACAGACCAAGAACAATCCACCTTGGTCGTACAACCTCTCTCTTGTTGTTGGTCAAAGTGATGGCCGTCCATGCGACCCCGAAGATGGGCTAGCTCGCCAATAATGACGCAAGTAGCTAGTCCCCAAAGACAACCACTGCATGCGTGTGGCCCAAACATATGTATGGAGAGGTGTGTTTTTGAGTAACAATGGAACAACTTTGATCTGGCACCGTGATTTCGAACTAGAAATCCCCACACTGAGTGAGGGTTAGGTTGACGCTGCATATGTATGTTACACCACACTTCAAGCCAACGACGGGGATTCATGCATGCATGCGTGCATAGTATATGCGCTCAAACTTAAGGTCTGAATCTCACCATGACCTATACTACGATAATACGAACCAAATGAAGAATCCGCCACGGTAAGCTATACTGTTGTTGGTCAAGGTGATCATGGATGTCCACGCGGGCCCACGAATATATAGGCTTGTCGCCGATAACCACGCGAGGGAGTGTACCGTTCGAAGGCAACCACTACATGCATATCTATGGAGGTGATGCGTGCATGCATGTTTGAATACACAACATTGATGTGGCGCGTGCGTCAAAAATCGTACACTAGCTCCCCACACACAGCGAGATCGGTTCATGATGTGTCGTTGTACTAGCCACTTCGACTCGATGGGAGGGATTCATGCGTACACAACTACACATGCATGTGTGTGTGCTCAAACTGTATCATGCATGTCATCCCAGAGCAAAAATAATAATCCCCTCCTAAGTCAAATTAACCTCTCTTGTTGTCAGGCAAAAAGTAGTGATGGACCAAGCGGGCCCACAGATGGAAAGCATCGATATCGCTGATAACCGCTTAAGTGGGTGCGAGAGGACAACCACCACCGCTTTGCATGTGGCCAAACATATATATGTTGAATACCCAAAATGCACAACTTTGATGTGCCACATGCCTGAAAAACCGTAAACCATGCACCCATACAGAGCGAGGTTCATCAAGCGTACTACATATGATGGTCCCCTTCCCCCCTCTTCACCGCATACTATATGCTCCTGCCGCAATATATGTACAACCCAAAAGAATCCTCATCGATAGTGAAATTAATTAACCTCTCCCGATGTAGGTCAAAGTGATGCATGCATGCATCGACGATGGACTCATGGGCCCACAGATGGAAGCGTCACACGTGAGTGTCCTAGCTAGGATATGCATGTGGCCCAAAAAGGTGTTGTGTGATGTTTGAATAGCCAATTTCACAATTTTGATGTGGCACATGCCTCGGAAACCAAAAAGTCCCGACACTGAGTGAGGTGTACTTGTTCATGGACGCGTACGTATAGTATATATGCTAGTCCCCTCCCACCTCTTCGACGCATACTATATACCACCATAACACAAACAAAAAAGATTCTACCTTGCTAGTCAAATTAACCTCACTACCGGCTGTTCGTCAAAGTGATGGACGACGACCTCGCGGGCCCACAGAAAGCATCACACGCGAGTATCAAGTGTCATGTAGGACAACCATCGACTGCATGTGGCCAAAACATGTATGTATGAAAGGGTTGTGTAATGTTTTAAATAACGATTTCACGACTCCGATGTGACACCGGCCTGCCTAACAAAACGGCCAACCCACACGGTGGCTCACAACTCGTAGTGTACTGTGAGCCACCCGCCACCCCCAGACGCACACACCCACACACACACCACGAATCCAATGCAACTACGATGCATGTTAAATTAATTATCCCGCGGTGAACATATATGTTACCAAAGGAGGGACGTTTTAATTTCCAAAAAATCACAGAGATCATTAAGACATTTTAGTACATTAATTGATTGATTTTCTATGGGTATAATGTGCAAAAATCAAATTTGAGCTACATGCACACGTGACAGTGCACCTAAATGGATTGCAAAAACACATGTGTCTCACTGGGTGCATGTTTACTCCCCGTGCAACAAATTTCAAACAATGAGAATCTTGATTTTTAAATTCTAGTACATCCAAAACTTATTTGAAGTTCATGTAACTTATCGTGTTGTCATATGGACACCAATACAATGTGGCATTGTACTTTTTTTGTCAAATTTGAGACCAGTTTTGATGTAATATTTATCTAATTATAGACGAGAGATTATTAATAATTGGGAACCAATATCCCAAATGGATTATTTATTCGAACCGTGAGCGTTAGACCAACAATGGATATTGCTTCGGTTAAGCAATAAAGCGGCAGCATTAATCATCCAAATAGAAAAACAATATACGTGACGCCGCGCGACCCGTGTGCCGTGCGAGCAGGCGTGAGTTGACGGGACGCATGCGAGCAGTCCACCGCGCAGGCAGACGGGGAGGCGTGCGTGCAGGTGTATGAATTGACGGAGGCGTGCTCGCTGCATAGTGTCATCGGGAGGCGTGCGAGTAGCTGTGTGAAACTTTGGTGGGCTCTTATTGTTTTCAATAATTTTCTAGTGTCAACATAGAACAACAGGAGTGGTGTGTTAAGTTTTGAAATTTTTCGGGGCTCGTTTGGACATTTTTATACATTAACTGGGTTTTCTGGGCATTTTATGTGGATAATTCAAATTTGAAATACATGCACATGCTCCAATGCATATAAATTGGTTGAAAAATCAAATATGTGTCCTTGGGTGCATGCTTAGGTCCCATCCAGGAAATGGGAATGAATTTCAAACACCAGGGCATTGTTCATTACCGGCAAAACATCGAGATACCTGGTTTCTAAATTCTAGTAAATCCAAAACTCGTCTGAAATTCATGAAACTTGGCATGGTATCATGGAGCGGCATCAACATGTCGTGGTAAAAAAATTATCTCGTTTGGGGCAGGTTTGGGTATAAGCTTCTCACAAACTAGAGCTTCTCAAAACAAGGCTGGTGGTTTTGGTAGGGAACGTGCCACCTTTGAGGACGAAATGATATCCGTTGCCTCTTATTGCTTTAAAAAAATTCTAGTGTCAACATAGAAAAACAGGAGTGGTGTGTTAAGTTTTGGAATTTTTCGGGGCTCGTCTGGACATTTTTATACATTAACTGGGTTTTCTAGGCATTTTGTGTGCATAATTCAAATTTGAAATACATGCACACGCTCCAATGCATATAAATTTGTTGAACAATCAAATATGTGTCCTTGGTTGCATGCTTAATTAGGTCCCACGCAAGAAATGGGAATGAATTTCAAACACCAGGGCACTGTTGATTGCCGGCAAAACGTTGAGATACTTTGTTTTTTAAATTCTAGTAAATCCAAAACTCATCCGGTGCGCAGGTTCATCGGGAAGCGTGCGAGCTGTTCAACGCAGGATTTGTGCATCTTTTCAATGCAAACGGTTCAGTTAAGCCGTAAAGCGGCAGAAAGTAAACCAAAAAATATACGTGATGCCGCACGCCCCGTGTGCCATGCGAGCGGGCGTGAGTTGACGGGACGCATGCGAGCAGTCCGCCGCACAGGCATATCGGGAGGCGTGCGTACAGGTGTGCGTATTGACGGGGAGGCGTGCGAGTAGCTATTTGAAATGATGGTAGGAATGGCAAAAGTCCGCCGCGCAGGCTCACCGGGAGGCGAGACAGCTTTTGACCGCAGCCTGCCTCGCTGCCACTAGTCCGTATTAATTGCGTGCCCGAGATGCCGGCCATAATAGGCGGCCGTACCCCCGGTCCACAGTGGTCACCAACGTCTGGACTCTGGAGTGTATGACGATGCCGCCGAAGCGCACCATCGGAGGGAGTGGCGACGCCGGGGCTGGTGAAGCACCCGCGCAACGCGTGAAGCTGGCCACAGAGGTTTCCGTCGCCGTTGATGAGGCCTCACGCAGGCAGCAGCATGACCTTGACATCGTTGGCGCCTTCGTGCCCCCCCCCCCCGCCGGAGCCGGAGGTCAACAGCAACTCCGGCAACAACTGCGACCCCGACTCCGACGGAAAACCGGTTAGTCATCTATATACCCATTTGTGCGGCAAACATATCATGTGTTTTCTCTGGTTAATCCCCCCCCCCCCACACCCCGCCCCTCTATAATTTTTTTGGAATACAAATCCTATGGTTATGTTCTCTCAGTCCATGATATCAGAGTATTTAAAATCCGTTAGATGCACGTAGTTTATTGATTGTTTGAATGTTATCCGTATAGAGTTAGTGATTAATTGTTTGTTCTGTACAAATGAGTTTTGCTAATAATCTGACTAGGGTTAGCTTGCGTGCTAATATTTCGTGGCCAGATCTTGAGAATTGATTTTGAATGTCCTGCATATTTTTTTGTGCCTTTTTTCTTCCTGATCTTGAGAATTGATTTTGAATGTCCTACATGTTATGCCATTTTTTTCTTTCAGATTGGTATGTACACAAATGAGGCTCCGAACAGCGCCGGCGCCGGATGTAGATCTTGGACCCGGCTGTGAGGCCAGAAGCGCCCCCCTGGACCTGAGGAACCAGTAGAATCTCCGGCGGACCGCATCAGCAATCTCCTAGACGGCATCCTTGGGGAGATCATCTCCCTTCTCCCCACCAAGGATGGCTTCCGCACACAAGTCCTCACATCTTGCTGGCGCACTCTGTGGTGCACCGTGCCTCTTAATCTCGACTGTCGTCAGCTATCTGTCGATGATGATTCTGAATTCCCCGGAGCCATCATCTCCTCCCACAAGGGCTCTGTTCAACGCATTTGCATCTCGGCATGCTACCTGCTGGACATACCCTGCACGGTGGCCGCCTGGCTGACATCCCGTCAATTCGATAAACTCCAGCAGCTTGAGTTCTACCATTACTACAGTGATAGGTTACCACCAAGAGTTGCATCTGTACCCTCACCGCCGATGCCCATCTCATGGTTTTCCTCCTCTCTCCACACCGCCACCTTGACCCGGTGCCATCTAGAAGACTATCTAGTACAAATGCTTCGACAGCCACTGCTGAAAAAACTTGCGCTTGTGTTGGTTGATCTGTAGGTGGCCTCACTTCACAGCATCATCCACTCTAGCTGCCTTGCACTGCAGCGTTTGGTGCTTATTTTTGGACTAGGAATCCATATCCCTTGTCTCAATATAAAGTCATCTCACCTTGTAAGGATTGGAATTCATTTTGAAGGACAGGAGCTCATCATCGAAGACGCCCCTTCACTTCAAAGGTTGCTCCTTGATTGTTGTTATAAACCTTCACAAATAACTATGGTCTCTGCGCCTAAACTAGAGACCTTGGGTGCAATTAGTGATCCGTTTGAATGGTTCGAGATGGTGTTTGCCTCCACACCTATTGAGGTACTGTATATTATTCACGTACACTTTTGTAATTTGCATTTTTCATTTGTGCGCATAAGTTAAGTATCATCTTGGAGTACACTTTCAGTGCTAATATTATGTTCTATGCTCAATGAAGCACTGGTGGTGGATTCTGTCAAGACCTTATATATCAGTATGTGGTGTTTTGATCTCAACATCATTATTGCCTTGCTGCAATGCTTTCCATGTCTGGAGAATTTGTATATGAAGGTGATGATCTCACGCACATTGAAAGCCCATATATAATGTACTATAATTAATCGTTCAGCTATCACTCTTTCAACATAATCTTGTTTAGACATTAACTGTTTTCAATCTTCATCTCTATTTAGGCACTAACACATGGAGAAAAAGGTATAACCAATCGATGGTTCAAGAAGCACCGGGATTTTCTCAGATCTCATGACATTCGTTTGAAGACAGTAACACTGGAAGGATATGCATCCAACAATGCAAACACTAGCTTTGTCACATTCTTCATGTTGAATGCGAGGGCACTATTGTCCGTGAGGATTAAGTTTTTCAACAAGAAATTTCTTACGGCTGCAAGTGTTGAACAACATAAAAAGAAGTTTCAGGTGGACCTAAGGGCTTTTGATCGTGCTCGGCTTCTATTTACAATAGCTTGTCATCATGGACCAGTAGAATTTCTGGCCGGGGATCTTGATTTTATGGATCAGACCAATCCATTTGATTGTGACTGCCGAAAACTTTGGTTGAGTTAGATGTCATTGTCCTGTTCGATCTAGATTTTGTCTAAACCTGATGAGCAATTAATCCTCGTGCTTTTGTACTGTTTGGAAACTGTAGTTAGATACTGTTGCCCTTTTCAACTCGGCTTTGACCCATATTTTCTCTTATACTGGGCCAATGGTTTGGCATTTCTTTAATTAAGACAATTATAAGCATTCACAACATAGGGAAAGATCATCACTCTTGCGGGATCCTTGAGATCTTTGTTCATTACAGAACCACAAGTTCTTAGTGCCCACCAGCACCCACAAACTTATTTTCAGCTTGCACACCAAATGGGTTGTAGTTCTTAATAAGAAAAGCTACATCGTAGTCACAGATTTGGATTTATCATTTGGGACCCACGAGGAAAAAGTCTATCCAGGGCGGTGCCGACTCGACAGTAAAGATTGAGAACCCTGGTTTTAAAATTACTTTAAACCAAAACTCGCCTCAAAATCATGAAACTTGGCATGGTGTTATGTCATAGCACCAACATGTTGTGGTAAAAAATAGTCCAATTTGGGACAAGTTTGGTACAAACTTCTTACAAACCGGAGCTTCTCTCAAAAAGGCTCATGGTTCCGAGAGGGACCTTGTCACCTATGTGTGCGAAACGACATACGCTGTCTCTTCCCGCCTTGATTTATTTTACAGAGGCAACATGCAACTATATATAGTAGTGTCGTCCTAAAAATATGAAATTATTCACGGTTTGTTTTGCCTTTTATACATTATTTGAGTTTCCTAGGCATTTTGGAACGTACTTTTGTGTGTGCAAAGGTCATGTGTGTACTAGCCACATATGTAATTTGATGTTCAATCTGTTTATGGAATCAAGTCCTTATAAGTGGTAAGTACATATGATGTTGTTCTATGTGCAATGACATCGCACACGGACCATACTGGGGAACCCGTCGGTGATGATTTCATCAATCGCTGACAATTGTATGCCACCAAGCGTTTGCCCACAACACACACGGCTTATTAGCAGCAATCGTCTGTGTTATTATCGGTCTTCGCACACATTTCTGATTACAGACCTGTTTGCCGCGTATCACACACATCTTGTTATATTGAACCGTTTATGTTCTCTTGGTTCAAAGCAAATAGTTCATCCGAGTGAACCGCATGCCGTATATTGCACACACCTTCATTTGGCTGATCGTTTCTTTTGTGTTGCCTAATCACAAATAGTTCACCCGAGTGAACCATATGTTGTATATTGCACACACCTTCATCTGGCTGCCCGTTTCTTTTGTTCCTCATCATTGCAAACAGTTAATTGAACTGAATCGTATGCCCTGCATCGCACACGCAACTAAAATCTGAACCGTGTTTGATGCATCCTCCATCGCAAATGTTTTGCACCTTTTTTGACGGGTTTTTTACACCACCATTTGCGATTCTTGCATCGCACACAGTTTCGTCAAAGGGTCTCTGATCGTAGTGTCGCGTTAGCAGCATCCTGCAGTAGTGCATGTCCACCATTTAATTCTCTTTTTATATCTTTGGTGGCTCCGTGGAAGCATTCGTTGTACGAGTGCGTGTCTCACCTCTTTGCATCTTAGTGCACTCATGTTTGGTGAAGTTTGTTGTCCTCGTGCTTGTCTTGACAAGCCTATTATTTCCTATCTTCACCATGGGTTGTCACAAGCTTTGATTTTTAGTTTGCTATTGGTGAGCTTGTGAACCCAGTTGCTTGATGTGTGTGTGACCTGCTTAACTTCGTGTGTGTGGGAAGGACATGTCTGGCACCTTGTATCTCATTTACTCAAGACTATGTTGATGCTTAATTGTCATCCTTATATTAGTCTTCTCAAGTGCTTTGACGTGACTCACACACATCATTTTGGTTGTGCATATTATTAGGTTGCCTCATTTACATGTCGCTCAACCATATGTTTGTTGCAATTGCTAGGCTTCTTTTCTTATCTATGCTTGCTTGCAATTGTTTTGTGTTCCTATTGATTTTGGGGGAATGATGATCCTATTTTGTGCACTTGTGTCCAAATAAAAAATTTCTAAATATTGCACAAATCATGGGGAGCTTCTCTGTTTTCCTTAGAACACTCCTTTGCTCAAATCATAATATTCTTTTATCCTTCCGGCTCGTCGGATCTTTTGATTGCTTGCGTCACTTTGTGTTATGCAAATGAGATCAATTTGTGCCATATGCTTTGTGCCACGTGCCTTGCTCTTATGCTAGGCTCAAAGTTATATAATAGTGGATTCACCTATGGATATCATGTTTCTTATCAATTACAACCTTTTTTGTGTATACGGGTTTCTTTGTGGATACATATCATGATTATTATTGGCCACTTAGAAATTTTTATACATAAGAAAGTTCATATCTTTCCTTGATATCATTTATTCCTTGCCGGCCACTTTGTGTGTTCCTTTTATTCGTATAGTGGCTTCGGTAAGAGGTTGTGTCATGAGTGCTTGTATGCATTGCATATATCCTTGCGCACTCATGTGTTTTGGATGTATTTTCGACCCATACTTGACATGATGATCACATTGGATATTCCTATTTTATCTTGTCCAAAATATGTTCTTTGGATCTTTTGAATGTTTTCCTCCCATGTTTAATATTATTTTCATATCATACTATCTTGTTGCATTCTAGATCCTATATATGGGTTGAGCTCCTCAAATTTTTCATCATTGAATATGTGCATTTGATTTCACACACATTTTCGCGATATGCACACATCAAGGAGGAACTCATACTAGATTAGTCTTCTAGATTTTTCCATCCATTTTGGCATTTGTTGCCAATGGGGGAGAAGTTTAGAGGGTTTAAGGTAAGTATTTTTTGTAGTGCTTGTTGTCACTCATGCATATCTACCCTTATTATATATTCTTGTTGCATGGATGAGTATTGTATATAGAGAAATCTTCTCCTAGTTTATGTCAACCAATATATGCAATGACGTTCAAAGTTCATTCACACATGCATGTAGTGTGGGGGAGTTTGCTCTATATACTATGGGTGTACTATCATCAAATGCTTGTGTAGTGTCTTGATGATAGTACAACCATCCCAAGTATACAGTTTATCCTCAGATAAATTGCATGCTTGCTTAAAAATTCATTTTATAAACCCTCTTGTTGAGATTGTCATCAATTACCAAAATGGGGGAGATTGAAAGTACATGTAGTCCCCATGTGTGGTTTTGGTAATTAAATAACAATCCTATAGGACTAATGTTTGCATTGAGATATACATTTGAAGGTTAGTCACATTGAAAAATGATTGAAGAATAATGGAAGACAACTCCTTTGAAGCAACAATTAAATCGAGATGATCAAAATGGAGTTCATTGGAGTATCTTAAGGGTTGCCATGCTTAGAGCTATGGTTTGAGCCATAATGGATCAAGATCTTAAAAGGATGATTTGTATGATGAATTCTAGGATTGTCTCAAAGATATGATCATAATGGACTCATGTGTTGAGTCATTATTCGGCAAGCTATTAAAGTGAAGAATTCAATATACCCTTCATGACGTCAAGATTAAACATGGAGTAGAGATATCCGTTGACCAAGATGAAGCTCGGAGATCGAACTCTACATGGTCAACACACGAGCGCAAACGATGCACCACATAGGATCTTGTGGTATGATAAGAAATTATCAATTGCACTCTGTGTACTAACCCATACTATTTGTTGTCTATGTTTTTGAGGGTTAGGTGATTCCCATGGGCTCGCATCGGGAGAGAGAGAGAGAGAGAGAGAGAGAGAGAGAGATCAAGTGTCCATGAAAGGATGACATTAAGTGTTGATCATCACGGTTGACGAGGGCAAGTTCAAGATAGCCATCCTGAAGGATTACATGCTTGAAGCTTGTGGCTGATCACATGACGAACGTATGAAGATGAATACAATGCAATGCTCCCCGCACGGTTTATGGGGGAGCTATTTGAAGCCTTCACCAAGTGTCATGATCAAGATCATTGTTCTGACTTGAGCCAAGCATAAACGTCAACATCAAGCTCAATTGGAATGCTTTAATCAAAGGTATTAGTTCCTTTGGCTTTAGTTGTGAGGATCGATGACCATCGAAAAGGATATATGCTCAAGAATGAGTTACCGGAAGCTATCTAGTATAGTTCTTTTATGATTCTTGAGTTATAGGGATCCCGCACTATTAAGAGGGGATCAAATGGGTTAGTGATAGATTTGCTCAAGTCAACATATTCTATTTCTACTTCCTCACATCATATTCCAACATAGGCATATTTCACTCCTATCCAATACAAATACAATATGTCTATACATCTACCAAAATCCATAACCAAATAGGTTCCCCAAAGTAAATGATCTTACCTTTCCATACTTTGCACCCTCCATTTTGGTTTATCTTGAGTGGTTCTCTATGTGAGGACCTGGAGCTTTTCCGTAGCTTCAAAACGAGCCCAAGATCATAAAAATCGGAGTCCGGATGTGAAAGTTATGCATGTTTTACTTTTGGGGCGGCTGCAGTTTTTGTGTTGGCCGGATGTCCGGGATTTTCCCCGGTTGTCCGGCCACTGCTATCCAGAGGGAGTGTGATTTGTGTGAAATCGCCGGATGTCCGGCCCCTGGCCCGGATGTCCGGCCATAGATGTCCAGAAACCTTACCGAAATGTTGTTTGTATACGCCGGATGCCCGGCACTTGGCCGGATGTCTGGGGCCCCAAGTTTGGCCAGATGTCCGGGCTTCAGCCAGATGTCCGGGCCCTGTAACCTGTTTTTATGCGTACGTGTGTGCACACTTCACAGCGGCCGGATGTCCGGCCCCAGGCCCGGATGTCCGACCCGGCACAACCATTTACACTCCAACGGCCATATTTGCACTACCACTATATATATCCCTCTACCCATCCGGTAGAGGGTTGTCCACTTCATCCCAAATCGCCCCAAGAACACAAGTGGCTCCCTCTCACTCTTCCACACCAAATCCTAGACCCCGGAAGCATTTGTGAGAGTTCTTGAGAGTTGTTCCAATCAAAAGATAGATCCACTCCCTCTCCCTCTTGTGACCAAAGGAATTCGTGATTTGAGCAAGTATTGAGCATTTCCCCCTTTGTTCTTGTTACTCTTGGAGGTTGGAGACTCCTAGGCGGTAGGAGTGCTCCGGTGAGGAATCAACTTGTGATTTGTCCCCCGGAAAGTTTGTGAAGGTTTGGAGGCCGCCTCAAGGTCTACCACTAGTGGTTGGGAATCTCCTTCGTGGTGATATCTCAAGGGGAGAATAGGGTGATCCTTCGTCGTGTTGGTGTGCCTTCGTGGTAACATCCATCCCTCCAACGGTGACTAGCTTCCCTCCAAGGAAGTGAACATCGGGATACATCCTCGTCTCCGTGTCTAAAGTTATTTCTTACCCTTGCCACTACTTGTGGTTTACTTTGGTCTCTTGACCTTGCATTCACTATATCTTGTTGTCCTCATTATATTGTGTTGGTTACCATATCGTAGAGATCATTTAGGCCAACACTTATAGTCCGCAATTCATACTTGCTACTATTGTTCTATCTTGTGCTTAGTGTGAATTGCTAGCTTGTAATATTCTTCTCCATATCTTGTGACATAATTTGTGTAAGCTTGTATTGCTTACTTGTGGTTGTGTGTATTATTCATTTACATATCTTGTGATATACATTGAGTAAGTTTGTGTAACTTACTTATGCTTACTCATATCCTCGTTGTTCTCATCTTGTTTATCATAAGTTGTTGGTGCACTTAGTGAGCCTAGTATATTTAGGATTTGTTCTTGAAAAGTATCCGCTTAGTTTATTTCCGCATTAGGATATAGCCAAATCCCTAAAAGATTTTAAAACGCCTATTCACCCCCCTCTAGGCGACATCATGGTCCTTTCATCGGCGCCCGCTCATGCTGCTGATGATGTGGGGCCGAGCTTGGAGGGGTAGCACCCGGCGCACCACGAAGGCGACCAATAGATCTGAGGCCCGGAGACGCTCCTCCTTCGTCATCTCCTGAAGCCGGGCGAGAGCGGCGTGTTGGGGAACGTAGTAATTTCAAAAAAATTCCTACGCACACGCAAGATCATGGTGATGCATAGCAACGAGAGGGGAGAGTGTTGTCCACGTACCCTCGTAGACCGACAGCGGAAGCGTTATCACAATGCGGTTGATGTAGTCGTACGTCTTCACGATCCGACCGATCAAGTACCGAACGTACGGCACCTCCAAGTTCTACACACGTTCAGCTCGATGACGTCCCTCGAACTCCGATCTAGCCGAGTGTTGAGGGAGAGTTTCGTCAGCACGACGGCGTGGTGACGATGATGATGTTCCACCGACGCAGGGCTTCGCCTAAGCTCCGCAACGGTATTATCGAGGTGTAATATGGTGGAGGGGGCACCGCACACGGCTAAAATATCGTATATCAAGTGTGTATAGAGGTGCCCCCCTGCCCCCGTATATAAAGTAGCAAGGGGGAGGCCGGCTGCCCTAGGCGCGCCAAGGAGAGAGGGGGAGTCCTCCTCCTAGTAGGAGTAGGACTCCCCTTTCCTAGTCCTACTAGGAAAAGAAGGGGGGAAGGAAAGAGAGGGAGAGGGAGAGGGAAAGGGGGCTGCGCCCCCCTCTCCTAGTCCAACTAGGACTCCTCCTGGGAGGGGGCGCGCCACCTCTTGGCTGCTGCCCTCTCTCTCCCCTCAAGGCCCACTAAGGCCCAATACTTCCCCGGGGGGTTCCGGTAACCCTCCGGCACTCCGGTTTAACCTGAAACTTCTCCGGAACACTTCCGGTGTCCGAATATAGTCGTCCAATATATCAATCTTTATGTCTCGACCATTTGGAGACTCCTCGTCATGTCCGTGATCACATCCGGGACTCCGAACAACCTTCGGTACATCAAAACATATAAACTCATAATATAACTGTCATCGTAACTTTAAGCGTGCGGACCCTTTGGGTTCGAGAACTATGTAGACATGACCGAGACACCTCTCCGGTCAATAACCAATAGCGGGACCTGGATGCCCATATTGGCTCCCACATATTCTACGAGATCTTTATCGGTCAGACCGCATAACAACATACGTTGTTCCCTTTGTCATCGGTATGTTACTTGCCCGAGATTCGATCGTCGGTATCTCGATACCTAGTTCAATCTCGTTACCGGCAAGTCTCTTTACTCGTTCCGTAATACATCATCCCGCAACTATCTCATTAGTCACAATGCTTGCAAGGCTTATAGTGATGTGCATTACCGAGTGGGCCCAGAGATACCTCTCCGACAATCGGAGTGACAAATCCTAATCTCGAAATACGCCAACCCAACAAGTACCTTTGGAGACACCTGTAGAGCACCTTTATAATCACCCATTTACGTTGTGACGTTTGGTAGCACACAAAGTGTTCCTCCGGTAAACAGGAGTTGCATAATCTCATAGTCATAGGTACATGTATAAGTCATGAAGAAAGCAATAGCAACATACTAAACGATCGGGTGCTAAGCTAACGTAATGGGTCATGTCAATCACGTCATTCTCCTAATGAGGTGATCCCGTTAATCAAATGACAACTCATGCCTATGGCTAGGAAACATAACCATCTTTGATTAACGAGCTAGTCAAGTAGAGGCATACTAGTGACACTCTGTTTGTCTATGTATTCACACATGTATTATGTTTTCGGTTAATACAATTATAGCATGAATAATAAACATTTATCATGATATAAGGAAATATATAATACTTTATTATTGCCTCTAGGGCATATTTCCTTCAGTGTCCCACTTGCACTAGAGTCAATAATCTAGTTCACATCGCCATGTGATTTAACATCAATAATTCACATCACCATGTGATTAACACCCATAGTTCACATCTCTATGTGACCAACACTCAAAGAGTTTACTAGAGTCAATAATCTGGTTCACATCGCTATGTGATTAACACCCAAAGAGTACTAAGGTGTGATCATGTTTTGATTGTGAGATAATTTTAGTCAACGGGTCTGTCACATTCAGATCTGTAAGTATTTTGCAAATTTCTATGTCTACAATGTTCTGCACGGAGCTACTCTAGCTAATTGCTCCCACTTTCAATATGTATCTAGACCAAGACTTAGAGTCATCTAGATTTAGTGTCAAAACTTGCATCGACGTAACCCTTTACGACGAACCTTTTGTCACTTCCATAATCGAGAAACATATCCTTACTCCACTAAGGATAATTTTGACCGCTGTCCAATGATCTACTCCTAGATCACTATTGTACTCCCTTGCCAAAATCAGTGTAGGGTATACAATAGATCTGGTACACAGCATGGCATACTTTATAGAACCTATGGCCAAGGCATAGGGAATGACTTTCATTCTCTTTCTATCTTTTGCCGTGGTCGGTGTCACGACCGGTTTTTCAATAAAATAATTATTGAGAGACCAATCCCTTTTACGGACCAGCGAGGAAGAATTCCTTCTCACTGGTAGACAATATCTTGGTCACAGAAAAAATACCAGGAGTACTAAATATAATACAAGGTTGAGCAGAGACTGCCCAACAATTTATTACATGCACGCCGCTAAAACAAAACGGCGGATAGCGTGGCAACTACTAACTCACGACAATAACGGTGGTGGAAATATCATCGCGAAGCGAGTGATATGATTCCAGAAGACTACAGCTCTTCGAGCGTCGGAGTGAGGCTCGAGAAGACTTATTGCGGGTGGCGGAAGCGTATACAATACAAGTGACCAATATCCGGGATCGCGCAGGACTGACTGGGACTCCTCTAGGCGTCGGACGCGCTATCAAACTCTTCATCCAAGAGATCGCCTTCGTCAACATCTGGCCAAATCAACAAGCCAGGTGAGTACTATGAAAGTACTCGCAAGACAGTTCGGACATAAGGTATAACAAATGTAAACATGAAGCATATGAACAAGTTAACCAGTGCGATCAGACATAGAGATAATAAATACTGGGTGCCAAGCGAGGGTCTGAATGACGCCTCGAGCGGAAACTGCAGAATAGTAATACTGGTGCCAAACGAGTGTCTGAAAGACTCCTCGAGCGGAAAATGCGGAATAATAATACAGGTGCCAAACGAGTGTCTGAAAGACTCCTCGAGCGGAAAATGCGGAATAATAATACAGGTGCAAACGAGTGTCTGAAAGACCCCTCGAGCGGAAAATGCGGAATAATAATACAGGTGCCAAACGAGTGTCTGAAAGACTCCTCGAGCGGAAAATGCGGAATAATAATACAGGTGCCAAACGAGTGTCTGAAAGACTCCTCGAGCGGAAAATGCGGAATAATAATGCAGGTGCCAAACGAGTGTCTGAATGACTCCTCGAGCGGAAAATGCAGCAATAATAATGCCGCAGTCGGGCGTCGGGGCGACACCACATAAAGGGCTTATAACAGAAAATAAGGACAGTGCATGCCGCAGTCGGACGTCTGAGCGACATCACATAAAGGGCTTATATTTAAAGAAACAAGCACACGCCACAGTCGGACGTCTGCCCGACGTCACATAAAGGGCTTATATCACAACTCATTAATACAATAGTTCGGGAACATAAATTATCACAGGCATGAGACAAATATAAAGTTAGCCCATCCACAGGAATAACAATAAATCTGGATTTACCACTTGAGCTTGTTCACCGGGGCAAGTTTTGTCACACAGATAGATATGGACATAATGTTCTCATTAATTGATCATGGATACGATGATTTGGAAAGAATTGACTCTGCAGAGTTTGTACTTAACCACAGCCAACGGATTTCAGTAGTCACGGGGACTAGTTCCGTCTACGGTGTTTTGGAAGAAACTCGTCTAACCAGTACACACCCAATTCAACCATCCGAAGCCAGGGATCACCCTCGGCAACGTTCAAGAAAAAACTTGAGACGGGGAGGCTACAACCTCGCGTAGCATGGGATCAAATTTCTATACGCGCGCTCTAAGGGGGTGGCCCCCCTCTCGGTCCCAACCGGAAACACCCATGCCCCCTGACCGGATGACTGGCTTTAATCCTGGGCCAAGGTACCATCATCCCGGCCTCTCTGTTTGGTGTGTACACGGAAAGAGGTTACCAACTTACTAAACCGCATCCTGGCAATGAGACATGTGGTAGCACGGAAAGGGGAAAGAACGGTAACGCGGCTCCAACCACGTTAACGTCGGAGAAAGTCGGATGTCGCAAGGCTGGCATGCTACAACAGTACCACCTTGCTGCCATTCATGTCACCACATGATTTGGCCATCTCTCATCAGAGATCATCGAAACTTCGGAACATGCGGGAAAAGAACGATAACGTAGCTCCAACCACGTTAACATCGAAGAAGGTCGGATGACGCAAGGCTGGTATGCTACGACAGTACCACCTTGCTGCCCTTCATGTCACCACATGAATTTGGCCACCTCTCATCAGAGGTCATCCTGACTTTGGGACAACCGGGTAGTTGCCTTACAAGCAACGAGGTATTTACCGATACTCATATGCCACGCACAAACTCTCACGTGAACATGCAAAACATCTGCCATATCAAATGTTCAAAACATGCTTGCCTGGTTCGGAGAAGTCGGAGTCTAGCTCGGCGAAGTTCGCGGCCCCTTCACCTCTCCCGGAACCTACGGCAATCACGAAACGGGTACTAACGTGAAAACCAACACATACACAGAAACTTTTCCAAAAAAATTTCAAATAAATCCCATAAAAAACTAGACAAAATTTGAAGACTGACAGAAAAGAATCACTCAAAAATACCTTTTTATCAAAAAGTTATAAAGGTTTCTGTCCAGGGACTTATCTGTAATGAAACAGAAAAGTTCCAGGGTTTTAACTGAGAAAACAGAAAACGCTTCGGTTGGGAATGCGCAAGCGCAAAGGAGAAGACGTATTTTGCCCGAAGGCGCCAACAGAAAATGGTTCGCGAATAAAAGAACAGAGGCTGACACGCGGGGTCCACATGTCAGGTTTGAAAAGCTCGCCGGCGCCCGAAGACTGCGGTGGACGCCGGTGTCGAACCACGGCGAGTTAGGAGAAACGGAGGGTACCAAGAGCTTCAGCGTCTTCTTCCGCGTCGGTGGGTGGTGGACTCGTCCAACGGGGAGCACTATGTCGACGGCGACACTTTCTCCGGCGGACGGCGGCTCGGGTGAGGATGGGGAACTCCGGTGGAGGGCTGCAAGCTTCAAATTGAAGTGTGGGTCAGAAAGAGGGATGCAAGGTGAAGCTACTGGCAAGAGAATGGAGGCGGAGGAGCACACACGGGGGCGAATCGGGCTGGATTCCGTGGCGGGTCGCGGCGGCCGGAGTCGAGGAAGGAGACCTCCTCGGGGCTCTTCCAGTGGCTAGGCGTGCTCTAGGGGGAGTGCAGGGCTGGTGGGTGCTCGAGTTGAAGCTCGGGGCCTCTATTTATAGGAAGATCGACGGGGTGGCCGAGAACGGAGAATCTCCGGCGAGCGATTACGGCGGAGCAGTGGATTGGCAGTGGGTTTGAGCGGCCGGGCAGCATCAGTGGAGGTTACTGGACTCGTTTTGCAGCTAAACGGGGTCGGTCTTGGCGTAATGGCGTCGGTCCACGGTGAGGTGACCGCACGGGCTCAACAGCGGCAGAGAGGGCGCTCCGCGCCCTGCGGTTCACGACGAGAGCGGCAGCGCGTTCGGGGGAGTGGAAAGCCACACGGCGAGCTCCGGTGGTTTGGGCGGCGCTGGGTGGCGTCGTCGGCGCCGTGTCTCCTGCTGGCGTCCGCAAAGCCGCCGCCGGCGTCGGTCACGGGGCGGCGCACCTTCTGCTGCTCGTCGCCGACGCCTGCAAGGCGCCAGGCGCTCGTGCGGTGCAGGAACAAGAGGGCGGGGACGAGGAGCAAGGCGACGCGGTGGCACTGGCGAGATCGACGTCCGCTTCTGAAGAAAACGACAGCAGCCACTTGACTGAATCTCTGAAACTCTGAACTTGACAATGACCATGCCCTGCAGGTGTTCGACAGGAGGTTTTGGCCATGAGATAAATTTTTCTGGAGCTGTAACTTGGTGAGATGACCACTCAATGCACCCAGAGGCTGCCTGATTTTACTTGGAATTTTTGGAGAAGGTTTTGAATGAATTTCACCAAATTTGACAAATCTGGTCCAAACTTGCAGCAAGTGTAGTTTGAAAATTTTGAACTGAAGACCAGTGGATCTTCATGGTTCTAGGTTGGGGTTTCAAAGGACTAGGAGGGAGAGTTGGTTTGGTGGCAAAAATCAAAACAGGAAAAGGAGTTCCTTTGTAAATCTCCAAGTGCTAGAAAAGAGGACAGAAATTTATTTGAATAGAATTTGAATGAAAATAGATACATGGGGAGGTTCAACTTGCTGGATTTGGTGTAACACATGATCCAAAGGTGAGGGAAGGGTTAGGAGAGATCATTTGCACTAGGGTCATGGCAAGAAGGAATTGTTGAAAGTGGCAAAGGACTTTCCAAAAGCCATAGTGCAAATTTCAAAAAGATTTTCAAAAGTTATTTTTCCCAAATGAAAAACATTTTGTCTTGAGTCCAAATGAAAAGCAAGGACTTCCAAGACCAAAGGCAGATCTTGGGTGAATCCAAATAAAACTTTTGCCATAAGGAAAAATATATGAGAGGGAGAATTCTCTTGAAGAAAAAATTTAAGTCACTCCCCTTAAGTCAAATAAAATCTTTTGAAAAATCCAAATAAAAACTTGGGTGTCACAACACCTACCCCCTTAGGAAAAATCTCGTCCTCGAGATTTCTGCTGACCCTCAAATAGATATGGATACTCTGCTCGAAGGAAATCCTCCCTTTCCCATGTAGCTTCATCCTCAGTGTGGTTGCTCCACTGAACTTTGAAAAATCTTGTCGTTTTCTGACGGGTCCTCCGTTCAGACTCTTCTAAAATCTTTACTGGCCTTTCTCTGTAGGTGAGATCTGGTTGCATATCAATGTCCTCATGAGGTACATGCTTTTCTGGGTTGCTCACACATTTTCTTAACTGTGAGACGTGGAACACGTCATGGACGTCTGACAGCTCCTTGGGTAGGTCTAGCTGGTAGGCTACCGTGCCTCTTCGTGCCTTTACACAAAATGGTCCAATAAATCTTGGGGCTAGCTTCCCCTTAATTTTGAACCGTTGCAGACCCCTCATAGGAGATACTCGGAGGTATACGGAGTCACCGGGTTCAAAGCTGACCTCACGACGCTTCTGATCATAGTAGCTCTTTTGTCGGCTCTGTGCTGTCTTGAGTCTGTCCCTGATTTGTTTCACTTTCTCCTCGGCCTCCTTAAGCATGTCTGGGCCGAAGATACGGCTGTCACCTGTTTCTGACCAATTCAGAGGGGTACGACACCTCCGTCCGTACAATGCTTCAAAGGGTGCCATTTGCAAGCTGGCTTGGTAACTGTTGTTGTAAGCAAATTCGGCATATGGCAAACTCTCTTCCCAACTGGATCCATAGGTGAGCACACAGGCTCTTAGCATATCCTCTAGGATTTGATTTACACGTTCTGTCTGTCCATCAGTCTGAGGGTGGTATGCTGTACTGAACGCTTGTTGCGTGCCCAGAGCCTGTTGTAGGTGATCCCAAAATTTGGAGACGAATTGGGTGCCTCGGTCCGATATTATAGTCTTTGGGACTCCATGCAAGCAAACTATACGGGAGAGATAAAGCTTTGCCAGTCTCTGTGTGGAGTAGGTAGTCTTCACGGGAATGAAATGAGCAACCTTGGTTAGTCGGTCTGTGATGACCCATATGGCGTCATTCCCACGTTGTGATCGGGGTAATCCGACAATGAAGTCCATTCCTATTTCATCCCATTTCCACTCTGGTATCCTGTTAGGCTGGAGTAGCCCTGCTGGCTTTTGATGCTCGGCCTTGATGCGTTGACATGAATCGCAACAAGCAATGAATGTGGCTATATCTCTTTTCATACCGTGCCACCAAAATCTTTCCTGGATGTCCTTGTACATTTTGGTTCCTCCAGGATGGATCGAGTATGGAGCGGTGTGGCTTTCCGTCAAGATCTGTTGCTTGAGTTCCTCAATGTTAGGTACGCAAAGTCTGTCTCGGTATCATAATGTCCCTTCACTGTCTGTGACGAATTCTGAAGTCTTACTAAGATTCATTTTCTTCTTTATGCCATCGATGTTGGGATGTCCCTGTTGAGCCTTCTTAATTTGTTCCACCAGGGTGGGTTGTATCTCCAGGTTCGATACGGTGCCCTCAGAGACTAACATCATGTTGAGTCTGGTGAACTCTCGCTGAAATTCAGGCCTCAAATTTTGCGGACCATCACTGTCCGGGCTGGGGTTTCGACTAAGGGCATCGGCCACTACATTTGCTTTCCCTGGGTGGTAGTGAATACCGACGTCATAGTCCTTGACCAGTTCCAACCAGCGTCGTTGGCGTAAATTCAGCTCTGGCTGTGTGAAAATATATTTGAGGCTCTTATGGTCCGTATATATCTCACAGCGATTTCCCAACAGAAAGTGCCTCCACTCCTTTAGTGCATGTATAACTGCTGCTAGCTCCAAGTCATGTGTTGGGTAATTTTCCTCATGTTTTCGCAGCTGCCTGGAGGCATATGCGACAACTTTGCCATCCTGCATTAGCACACATCCGAGACCTTTTCGGGACGCGTCACAATACACTTCAAAGCTCTTGTGTATGTCCGGTACGGTTAAGACCGGTGCGGTTGTCAGTTTCTTCTTGAGTTCTTGGAAGCTCTGCTCGCATGCTTCCGTCCATACAAATTTCCTGTCCTTCTTGAGTAACTGTGTTATAGGTTTTGCCACAGTGGAGAACCCTTCAATAAATCTTCTGTAATATCCGGCCATTCCTAGGAAACTCCGCACATCTGTAACATTCGCGGGTGGCTTCCAGTCTAGTATGGCCTTGACTTTTTCTGGGTCTACGGCCACGCCTTCTTGGTTCAGTATATGGCCTAAGAAACCAACTTGTCTTAGCCAAAATTCGCACTTGCTAAATTTGGCGTACAACTGATGTTTCCTCAATTCTCCCAAAACAATTCTGAGGTGTTCAGCATGCTCTTCTGGTGTCCTCGAGTAAACCAGAATGTCGTCAATGAATACCACCACAAATTTGTCCATGAATTTCATGAATACTTTGTTCATGAGGTGGACAAAATATGCGGGGGCGTTCGTTAGTCCAAAAGGCATCACTGTAAACTCGTATAACCCATATCTGGAAGTGAAAGCTGTCTTGGGAATGTCTTCTGTCCGTACCTTCAGTTGATGGTATCCTGATCTCAAATCAATTTTTGAGAATACCTTGGCCTGTGCGAGCTGGTCAAACAAATCATTTATTCGTGGCATCGGATATTTGTTTTTGATGGTGACCATATTGAGGGCTCGATAGTCTATGCACAGCCTCACTGTCCCATCTTTCTTCTTAGCGAACAACACAGGCGAACCCCATGGTGAGGAGCTGGCTCGAATAAATCCTTTGTCCAACAATTCCTTTATCTGCTTCTTCAACTCCACCAATTCTGAGGGTGCCATTCTATAAGGCTTCTTATAGATGGGAGCGGTGCCAGGTGCTAGTTCAATGCTGAATTCGATCTCTCGGTCTGGTGGCATGCCTGGTAGTTCTTCATGAAACACATCAGGAAACTCGCATACCACTGGGACTTTTCTCAATTCTGCAATGTCCATTTTGTTCAGTTTTGGTTGCTGTGATCGTGGCCTTTCTTGGGCGGAAACTCTTATAGTCTTGCCGTGATGGTGAGTGAGGATCACTGTCGATTGAAACAGTCGATGAATCCTTTGTTGGTGGTCAACCAGTCCATCCCTAAAATGACATCCAGTCCTTTACTTTCCAACACGATGAGATTTGCGTGGAATTGTAGTCCTTCGAACTCAATGACCACTCCTTGGCAGTACCCTTGAGCGATTTGCTTATTTCCGGGGGACTTGATGATCATAGATTTTTCCAAGGGAAGTATCGGAAAACCATGTTGCGAAACAAAACTCTTCGAAACGAACGAATGGGAAGCTCCAGAATCAAACAAAACCGTGGCAGGTACTGTGTTGACAGGGAACGTACCGAGCACGATGTCTGGGGCATTCTGCGCCTCTTCCCTGGTCACATGGTTCAGGTGACCCTTCCTGTGGTTGTTGCTGGGGTTGAAGTTGTTGCGCTTGGGGGCTGGATTGTTTCCACCATTGTTCGGCTTGGGTGCCGAGTCTCGTGGCTTCGGGCACTGTTTAGCATAATGCCCTTGTTGACCACATGCATAGCAGGTGACCCCTGGACGGTATGTGAACTCCTTGTCTCTGGCATGAAATTGTCCGACGGGTCTTGGCTCAGTAGTCGTGGATCTCCTTGTGTCTGTCCTTGGGACCTCAGTCTTGCCTCGGTTGCTGCGGGCAAGAGTTGTCTTGTCCCTCTTTCGCTTGCGGATATCTTCCAGACTACGGCGCTCATTCTCCAAGGTGATGGCCTTGTCCACCAGCGTCTTAAAATCCGGAAAGGTGTGCACAATCAGTTGGCATTTCAGTGCTGGTGCCAGGCCGTCCAGGAATTTTTCCATCTTCTTGCTTTCTGTCATGTGCTCGTCGTAGGCATAACGAGACAGCTGGGTGAACTGACCATTGTACTCTGTCACTGACATGCCTCTTTGCTTCAGGTCATCAAACTCTCTCTTCTTGATCTTTAGGATGCTCCTGGGGATGTGTGCCCCACGGAAGCCTTCCTTGAACTCTTCCCAGGTGATGTTGTGTTCCCTGGGATGCATGTGTAGGAAGTTTTCCCACCATGCTGCGGCTGCTCCAGTAAGATAGTGTGGTGCATAAAGCACCTTCTCATGATCTGAACACTGAGCAATAATCAGTTTCCTTTCAATCTCACGAAGCCAATCATCGGCTTCCAGCGGTCTGTCGGTGTGAGCAAAAGTTGAGGGGCGAGTCTTCTGTAATTCAGATAACTTGGAATGGGGTTGATAGGGTTGACGGTGGTTTCCCATGTTGATGACATGGTTCATCATCTCTTGGTGCTGTTGCTGGCTTTGCTCGAAGAGACGGCATACTTGAGACAGTGCTGCTTCGCTGTCGTGTTGGCTGGACTGACCCTGAGTGAAATTGTTGCTTGTCTGTGTCCCGTAAACCTCTTCTGGCTGATTGGGCATGGAGCGAGTCCATGGGCGAGACATTTTTCCAGTCTGGGGTATTATTTGCAAAACCCATGAGAAAAACTGTGTAGCACAAAAATCTCGCAAAGGCAAAAAAAATAAACGGCTTCAAGGTTTTCAAAGAAACACAAATGATTTCTCATAGAGAAGAAGTGCTTAACATAAATCTTACATGCGAAAAGCAAACACAAGATACAGCACTCAGGATGTGCGTACACAATCCTGACATGTTATTAAAAACCAGCGTACTACTCTGGAAGGCAGCAAACACACCAATACAAACTAGCGTACAGATAAAACAACACATCATACAAGCAGGCATAACACGCGGCTACTCGGTGCTCTCAGTCGGAGATGGTGAAGATCTCCTTCCCCTTGCCGATGGCAAGGCTCAGCGGTCCAGGAGAATCAACCTCCTCCTCTCTAGCTGGCTCCTGGCGCGGGACGCTGCGCTGCGGTGATGGTGCGGGGGCGACTGGTGGTAGAGCGCGTGCGGCAGGCGGTGCGGCTCTGACTGGAGTAGGAGCGATGACTCAGTCGAACTCCTCGGTGGTAGGCAGACGGCGAGCAGTGGCCAAAACGGCCGGTGCATACGAGGTTGAAGATGAGACGAATGTCAGAGGCGGCGCCATGTGGAGAAGCTCCTTCCTGCTGGCAGGACCGCCCTGGACTAAGTCCATGCGGGCAGCCACAAGATCATCTACGAGGTTGTCGAAAGACTCCTCCAGAGCCTTGAGATACTCCACAACCATCTCGATGGCTTCATCTCGTTCTCCCCGATGGCAGGCGAACGCATAGTGGCTGGTGTAAGGCACATGGCATGGGAGGTAGCGGTAGCGACGAGTCTTCATCGTAGGAAGGATGTCCCGAAGGTGAGCTATCGCCTCGCAGGCAGCCATCTGCATGGCATGCCTCTCCGTAGGCATGGCCCTTCCCACAAAACGGAAGTGGCGAGATGCAGAACGTCCTCCCTTGAATTGCACCACGGCTTGGTGCATACACACGTCGTCGCTGAGCTTGTGCTGGTAAAGCGTGAACTCCGGACGAGTCGCTGGCCCGATCACGAGCTTCGTGATGGACACGAGGAGTTTGACAAACCCCTCGGGCACGTTCGTGAACACTCGGGTCTCGCAGTTGCTGCCAGCCATCTACAAAAGTAGGCAAAAATTCTGAGTAGTCAAGTCATAAATTTATGATGACCAACAGAAAATAGCTACAATTGCAAAATGCTGAAAAAGCACAAAAGACGCTAATAACCGATTAGCGATCGCACCTAGTGGCTTCCTACAGTCAGCCTGGCTCTGGTACCAAGCTTGTCACGACCGGTTTTTCAATAAAATATTTATTGAGAGACCAATCCCTTTTACGGACCAGTAAACAAGAATTCCTTCTCACTGGTAGACAATATCTTGGTCACAGAAGAAAAATACCAGGAGTACTGAATATAATACAAGGTTGACCGCAGACTGCTCAACAATTTATTACATGTACGCCGATAAAACATAATGGCGGATAGGATGGCATAACTACTAACTCACGATAACAACGGTGGTGGAAATATCACCGCGAAGTTTAGCATTTGTTGCCAATGGGGGAGAAGTTTAGAGGGTTTAAGGTAAGTATTTTTTGTAGTGCTTGTTGTCACTCATGCATATCTACCCTTATTATATATTCTTGTTGCATGGATGAGTATTGTATATAGAGAAATCTTCTCCTAGTTTATGTCAACCAATATATGCAATGACGTTCAAAGTTCATTCACACATGCATGTAGTGTGGGGGAGTTTGCTCTATATACTATGGGTGTACTATCATCAAATGCTTGTGTAGTGTCTTGATGATAGTACAACCATCCCAAGTATACAGTTTATCCTCAGATAAATTGCATGCTTGCTTAAAAATTCATTTTATAAACCCTCTTGTTGAGATTGTCATCAATTACCAAAATGGGGGAGATTGAAAGTACATGTAGTCCCCATGTGTGGTTTTGGTAATTAAATAACAATCCTATAGGACTAATGTTTGCATTGAGATATACATTTGAAGGTTAGTCACATTGAAAAATGATTGAAGAATAATGGAAGACAACTCCTTTGAAGCAACAATTACATCGAGATGATCAAAATGGAGTTCATTGGAGTATCTTAAGGGTTGCCATGCTTAGAGCTATGGTTTGAGCCATAATGGATCAAGATCTTAAAAGGATGATTTGTATGATGAATTCTAGGATTGTCTCAAAGATATGATCATAATGGACTCATGTGTTGAGTCATTATTGAGCAAGCTATTAAAGTGAAGAATTCAATATACCCTTCATGACGTCAAGATTAAACATGGAGTAGAGATATCCGTTGACCAAGATGAAGCTCGGAGATCGAACTCTACATGGTCAACACACGAGCGCAAACGATGCACCACATAGGATCTTGTGGTATGATAAGAAATTATCAATTGCACTCTGTGTACTAACCCATACTATTTGTTGTCTATGTTTTTGAGGGTTAGGTGATTCCCATGGGCTCGCATCGGGAGAGAGAGAAAGAGAGAGAGAGAGAGAGAGAGAGAGATCAAGTGTCCATGAAAGGATGACATTAAGTGTTGATGATCACGGTTGACGAGGGCAAGTTCAAGATAGCCATCCTGAAGGATTACATGCTTGAAGCTTGTGGCTGATCACATGACGAACGTATGAAGATGAATACAATGCAATGCTCCCCGCACGGTTTATGGGGGAGCTATTTGAAGCCTTCACCAAGTGTCATGATCAAGATCATTGTTCTGACTTGAGCCAAGCATAAACGTCAACATCAAGCTCAATTGGAATGCTTTAATCAAAGGTATTAGTTCCTTTGGCTTTAGTTGTGAGGATCGATGACCATCGAAAAGGATATATGCTCAAGAATGAGTTACCAGAAGCTATCTAGTATAGTTCTTTTATGATTCTTGAGTTATAGGGATCCCGCACTATTAAGAGGGGATCAAATGGGTTAGTGATAGATTTGCTCAAGTCAACATATTCTATTTCTACTTCCTCACATCATATTCCAACATAGGCATATTTCACTCCTATCCAATACAAATACAATATGTCTATACATCTACCAAAATCCATAACCAAATAGGTTCCCCAAAGTAAATGATCTTACCTTTCCATACTTTGCACCCTCCATTTTGGTTTATCTTGGGTGGTTCTCTATATGAGGACCTGGAGCTTTTCCGTAGCTTCAAAACGAGCCCAAGATCATCAAAATCGGAGTCCGGATGTGAAAGTTATGCATGTTTTACTTTTGGGGCGGCTGCAGTTTTTGTGTTGGCCGGATGTCCGGGATTTTCCCCGGTTGTCCGGCCACTGCTATCCAGAGGGCGTGTGATTTGTGTGAAATCGCCGGATGTCCGGCCCCTGGCCCGGATGTCCGGCCGTAGATGTCCAGAAACCTTACCGAAATGTTGTTTGTATACGCCGGATGCCCGGCACTTGGCCGGATGTCTGGGGCCCCAAGTTTGGCCAGATGTCCGGGCTTCAGCCAGATGTCCGGGCCCTGTAACCTGTTTTTATGCGTACGTGTGTGCACACTTCACAGCGGCCGGATGTCCGGCCCCAGGCCCGGATGTCCGACCCGGCACAACCATTTACACTCCAACGGCCATATTTGCACTACCACTATATATATCCCTCTACCCATCCGGTAGAGGGTTGTCCACTTCATTTATTCATCGGACGATTCATCCTCGAATGACGAAGATCTTGTGGTGGCTGCACTGGTCATTCACGACCACATTGAACGGCAGGTTCCTCAGTACAGGGGGTCAGTCCCTGGCCGTGCTCCCAACCTGAACCGCAACAGAGAGAGAGAGGCCACGCCCTGCTCTATGCCGATTACTTTGCGAATACCCCGCTCTTCAAGCCGAATAAATTCCGTCACCGTTTTCGTATGGCAAGGCATCTGTTCAATCGTATCCAAGAGGGAGTGGTTGCTCATGACCCATACTTCGAGTGCGAGACGGATGCCCTTGGCAAGCGTGGATTCTCCTCTTACCAGAAATGCACCGCGGCCATCCACATGCTTGCATATGGAATTCCAGGCGATCTGGTGGATGAGTATGTGCGTATGAGTGAGTCGACATGTCTGCTGTCACTGTACAACTTCTGCAAGGCCGTGGTGGCAGTGTTTGGCCCTGAGTACTTGAGGCAGCCAAATGCCGCTGATACAGAAAGGTTGTTGGCGACCAACGCAGCTAGAGTGTTTCCAGGCATGCTTGGCAGCATAGATTGTATGCACTCGGAGTAGAAGAACTATTCATTTGCTTGGCAGGGCCAGTACAAGGGGCATGTTAAAGCGTGCACTGTCATATTAGAAGCGGTGGCTTCGCAAGATCTTTGGATATGGCATTCTTTCTTCGGCATGACAGGTTCTCACAATGATACCAACATGCTGCAGAGTTCTCCAGTCTTCGCAAGGCCTGCAGAAGGCCACTCCCCACCTGTCAACTTTGAGATCAACGGCCACCAGTACAACAAGGGATAGTACTTAGCTGATTGTATATATCCTCAGTGGTCAATTTTTGTGAAGACAATCTAGAACCCCCAAGGTGAGAAGATAAAGAGATTTTCCCAATTGCAAGAGAGTCCTAGAAAGGATGCGGAACGTGTTTTTGGTGTGCTTCAATCCCAATGGGGTATCGTTCGAACCCTGCACTGACATGGGATGAAGGGAAGCTTTGGGAGGTGATGACTGCTTGTGTGATCATGCACAACATGATCCTCGAGGATGAGCGTGATAAAGCATCTTCGACCAAGGATTTGATTTTCAAGGTGAAAATGTTGAGCCCCTGCACCAAGAACCGGCCACGTTTGAACAGTTTGCCCAATTTCATCGTGAACTGCGTGATTGGCACACTCATTTGGATCTTCAAAATGACTTGGTTGAGCACATCTGGACTCACATTGGCAACCAATAGATGTATTGGTTCATTATGTTCAATTTTAATTTGGTTGTAAAACTATTTTATTTAGAGACAATTTCGATTATGTTGTAAAACTATTTTTATTTTCAGACAATTAATATTTAGACGTGCAAACTAGTTTTGAACATTGAAATATGAATATATGGGCATTTTTGGCCGTGGCGGACAGGATGGGGCCAAAGGATGCGTCCGCGCGTTGGGCGCACGGCCACCGCATCCCAGGACAGGCCCGAACACGACCCCATTGCCCTACCCAAACGGACAGAATCCGGACAAAACGGACATCCGTTTGGGGTCGTGCGCTGGAGTTGCCCCTAGTAGGGAACGATGCAGCTAGCTTCTGGGCTCTTTGCCGTTGTCTGGTTTTTTTTCAACCAAGAAAAATAGAACAATCGTTCTACGGTGTAATTATATGGGTGTGGCTAGGTCTTAGACGACTGAGACTTAATCAAGTCTAAGTCAGATGATATAACATATAAGAAAAAGAAAGAAAAACTAATTTTTTTCTGCACAAATCTCTATGTAAAATCCAAAAATATAACATCAAGTGAGACGAAGTCTCAATCGACTGAGATTTAGCAATTTCGTAATTATATATTAATACTAAAAAATGTACAAATGTACAAATGCTAGAGAACAGCCCACAAACAACTCTAGCCAATACCAGTTTTGGGGAAACGTCGGAAATCATTAGAAATCAATTGAGGTTCTGTTCAATCCAGGTAGAGTAATTCTCCTGATGCTTGAGTTTGATCCGGCATTGATCATGAGAAGATCAACCCAATGTCACCGCCGCTAGGCTCCGTCCCGCCCCTCTGCCTGACATGTCGTCCTCCGCCACGATGAGCGCGTGATGGTGCTCCCTCAGCGTTGCCCTAGTGCGTGGCTCCCTGTGGCACCTCTGCTGGTGCCGGTGTCCGGCAGGCCAACAACATGGCCTCCTCCACCGCATCGTTCCTCTAGAACAACCATGGACGCCCGCACGGTGCTCGTGCTTCTGTATGGTGCCGGCAACTCCATCTGTCCTCTATTTGTCAATTTTACCTTTTTTGTATTGGATGAGTACTTATTGTAGATTTGATAATTGTGAGAATATAAGAACGATTATTTCTTGATGAGTAATTGTCACATGATTTTTCCGGTGCATGTTCAAGTTTATTCACATCTATAAGGATTTTGCTTGATAGATGTTTGTAATAACGCTTACGAGGGCAAATGTTTACAAATTGTAGTTTGAGTTTTCTCATTCATATGTGTGTGTGGTTGGAATGACAGATGAGTTGCAAGTTGTTCATATTAGACGTGAAACTATTCGAAATAACCAACTGCTAACAGTCGAGCGCTCAGTTTCAATCTAGAGGTGTGTTTTTTGCGGGCGTTTAATCTAGAGGTGTTACAGACATTTCAGCACACAACTCTTACAAACAATCACATGCTAGAATCACAGAAAAGAACTGGACAGGTGAATCTGTAGATGGACGATTTTGTGGACAGTTTCGTAAAATCAGATTCTAGAGAATCATGAGACGAAAAGAACTGACCCTTAGTTTACTATGGCCATACAAAGAGCCAGGGCACACGTGCGGCGCGTTTCATCAGCGGAACTTTTCCGCATCGTGGCATACATGGATGCCATACCGTGTCCTGTCAACTTTAGAATTGCAATCCTTGATCATGTGCTCGATCAGATGTATGACTTGAAGCAGTGTGATTTTTAAATGGTGGATGCCAACTATTGCTGTTGGCTTGCATCAGAACGAGATCAAAAGGTCAATAAAGGCGTGCTTGGTCACAATTACTCACTCCGTTCGAAATTACTTATCTTGAAAATGGATGTATTTAGAACTAAAATACGTTTAGATACATCCATTTCTGCGATAAATAATTCCGAACGAAGGGAGTACATACTAGTACTACCTGCTAGATTAAACCTTCTCAAAGTGATATGTTGGTCAGACCCCACTAGTAACGAACTAGTACATATTAGCCGAGAGCGCCAACAATCAGAGTGCGATGCAAGAGTGTACTGCTGTCACCCTTTCTTTTTTCCACCGGCTGCTAACGGAGAGGACCTCTTCTGGCAGGCAGGGAGGAGGACACACTTGGCACACACATTTGCTTAAAAAAATAATACTCCTACCAGGCTACCACCAACGGCCGGAGATCACACTGCCGGCAGCACACACAAGCAAGTACTACGTCCGTCTCGCACGCACGTCGGCCCCGGCCGGCGGCTCGGTGGCATAGTGGGCGGATCACGCAGCCGCGGATCTGGTCGCGGGCGCGCCGCGGAATAATTCGCGTGAGCCGTGGCCGGAAAGGGACAGCCAGCCAGCGGTCGACCGGCCGCCCATGCGATCACGATTCACAGGCGCACGTACGTACGTAGTAGGACGACTATGTGCCGAAAAGTGCATGCAGCTACCGAGCTTCATTGCTCTTGATATTTGAATTTTTTTTAAACACACTTTTGATGCTCAAAAAAATCTTAAAACAAATATGTGAATACATACACATATTCCTAAGGACTGGTAGAAATCTAGAGAAGAAATACTTTGTATTTTGAGAAATACAAAAAAGAGAAATTTCTGACAGAAATGGCACCTTTTTTCTCGTATATACTGTTAGAAATTTGTTTTTTTTCTATACTCCAAAACAAAACGAGATTCTTGCAACAGGTATTCGGAATGTGTATATGCATCCCGGGAAATAATTTCAGATTTTTTTGAAACTTCAAAAATACGAATTTGAAAAAGTCAAATATAGATAGCACTGGTGCTCGGTGCTGCAACGCCGCTCTCGACTACGTGCCCGCCTCTCGCCCGTGGTCGCTGTCCGCATTTCCGCCCGCCGCCGGGCCCGTGCCGCCCCCACGCCGAGACCGACTTTTGAGGCGCCGGCGCCGCGCGCGCCCGTGGTTTATTCCCTCCGCTCCACCTTCCCGGCGGGCCAGTGGCACGTCGACGTATGCCCGCCCGCCGGGTCGCCGTCGCCTTTCCGTCGGCGGCGCTGCGCTCCGGCAGAGTCGCCCGGCCCCTCTCTCCACGGCGTGAGGTGAGGCGCACCGATCGGCTTGATTCGTCTTACTTTCTCTTTCGTTTTCCTGCCACGCGCTGCCGCTGCCGCATGACGAATCATGCCGGATCGTCTACGCTACGCGCGCAGCTGGAATTTCTGCAGGGTTTGGGTTGCATGTTCGTGCTCGTGCGCACCCAGATTCCGTCTGGGAGGTCTGGTTGGTCAGCGACACCGTGTGATGTCGATCACGATTTTGTTCTTTGTCAGTTTTATCTTTGTTTAATCGATCACGATTAGCCCGCCGTACGCACGCGTCGTGTCAGTCCAGTCCAGGGGGTGGAGAACGATCCAAGAATCACACATGTCAACGAGTAGTGCCGGTGGTGGTAGTCTCGTGACTTTCGTTGACCGACCGCGGGCGCGATGCTTCACAGGGTCTGCTGTCTGGACTGAGATCCAGTGCCTTTATCAAGTGAAGTCACGCTGCAACTTTACCCTACTAATCTCCATCCAATCCACATCCTAAGGTTCAGATCACACAAGGGGAAAGGCTCTCAACACTTAACAGTTTTCAGGGTAGCAGCAAACATCAATAAGCTGCAAACAACGATGCAGTGGCACTTGAACTCAGTTTTATTTGAACAGATTGAAACCCAAAAAATAAAGAACTGCAGATACTCATGAACAGACTATAAAACAAAATTTGGTTTGGTTATACAGTAGTGCATTATGCAATCAAAGTGGAATAAATCAATTGCAGTTGACACTAAATCCAGTAGAACTTGATATTAAAAGGCTGCAGCGCATAATGTCCGAATGCTACAGCAATAAGTGTCAATGTTGAGTAATCATCTACACAATAGCTATGCTGAAAACTGCTAAGTGTTGAGAGCCTTTCTCCTTGTGTGATCTGGACCGTAGAATGTGGATTGGATGGAGATTAGAAGGGTAAAGTTGCAGCGTGACTTCACTTGATAAAGGCACTAGATCTCAGTCCTGTCTGGACTGAGATCTGCTGTCTGGACTGAGATCTCAGTCCCTGCTGTCTCCGCGTAGTACTAGTAGTAGTGGTAGGTGGAATCTGCGTGAGTCATCGTGTGGACGCAGCCATGCAGGTGCGGCGCCCAGGCTTTATCGTTGTTTATTACGAGTACGGTTAAAATTACATGAACACGGCCTGATGGCCAGCTACTGTCGACTGACTGCGACGGCGTGCGGGGCGAGCGGCATGATGGGCCGTGGGGACGCACGATCGCGGCAGGTGAGGTGAGGTGAGGTGAGGTGAGGTGGATTTGGATGTGTCCCCTCCGGCGGTAACGCCTCGTGCCCGTGGGGCTCCCGCGCCCGACGCGGTCCTGTCACGTTTCAGATTTCGGCGGATACGATGCGATGCTCTCGCCCTCGACGTGCACACGGGCGGCCGATCGTCCGCGGCTTCGGCGACCGCAGCGCGCCGTGTGGCTTCCTTTTCTTCTCGCTTTCCGGTAATGGGAAGATTCAATATCGTATCGTTTTCCATTGGACGTTGGTGGTTGGTTGTGAAGGAGGAGCGGCGCCTTTGCGTATCTTGTTCCGCCAGAGGCGTTGCGTGCGAGCGTGCTGTGCACACTAGCTACCCTGTGCATGAGGAAACTGGGCTCTGATCGCTGGCCTGGGTCGGTGGGATTGTGTGTATGGTGACGGTGCGTGGTGAGCTCTGGAGAGGAAAATGGCTCTGAGCTCCTGATCTGTTGTCTACCAGTCTTGTGTTACCTTGCTCTGCATTGACCAGACCGGAGATGCCCGCCTGAGCAAGCAACATCCTGCCAGACTCCTCCGGAAAGGCAGGCACACGCTCCATTCCATGCTCAATCTTCTGCAAAGACGAACATAGATGACCGGGAGAACAAAATAAGGACCGACCGTACCGTACCGGCCGGCGGACCAACGGAATCAGGCCGTATCGGCCGTACTCGTAAGCACACCAGACTCCTTTTCTTCTCGCTCACTGCTGCCGACCCGAGTTCAGCAAACTCAGAGAGGCAACGAGGGTGCATCCATTTTCAGAGGGAGAAAAAATGAGAGTGAACGGGTGACAGGTTTCACTGCAGAACAGCGTGAGGATGGCCCGGTGCCCATGACATGATTACGAGAATTTTTGTTTTTGAGCAGGATTCCGAGGTTTCTAGGTAGTTTCTGCTGCTGTTGATGTCCCCGGTGTGCCTTTTGCGCGGTTGTACATGTGCCGCAGCCGTGGTTTAGTTTGGCAGCCAAATAACAGCCGTTTGCATATGTGTTGTCTGTTGCCTGTTATTTGGATAACTGTCGTATAAGACTACCCTGCAAAAAAAAAAAAACTGTCGTATAAGACTGCTACCTGCAATGTTCTGGTTTGGGGCAGTGGCTTCAGATGAGTTGCTGCGGATCAGTGGCAAGTCAGGGTAGCGCCCCAAAATTTCCACCAGTGTCGAGGTTGCACCGGTTTGAGGGCGTCCGAATGGATCGGTTTTCGTCGGGTTTTTTTTCGCAGTTAGCAGGATAGCAATGTTCTTAGTTAACGGAACCTTTGTCTTGAGTGTCGCTTCCTTCTTGAAGGCGTTGTTGTTGAAGATCCTCGTCGTCAATGTGGTGTCAATGGTTGGTGCGGATATGGTCGCAGTTCTAGTTTGTCGTTCGCTGATCTGATCGCTTTGGGGCTTTTTTTATTTCTTTTTTCCTTTTCACACCTATTTATAGCTTTTGGTCTTATGACTTTGCTAGTCGTTGGTGTGTTTTAGCGTTTGTGTTGGGTTGGCTGTGTGCATCCTAGTTATGCAGAGGCCGGGTGTATGCTCATTATATTGTATCCTCTTGATGCTTCTTTTGAGCCAATAAAATTCACCCTTTGTCGAAAAAAAAGTCTTTATACATATGAAGCAAAATGAGTGAATCTACACTCTAAAATATGTCTATATACATCCGTATGTAGTTCATATGAAAATCTCTAAAACGACTTATATTTAGAAACGGAAGGAGTAAATCCAAGCTTAAATTAACCGGAGTCCATGGTTTTAGCATAACGTGCAGTTGTGCGTGTTCAACAACTTGTTCTTGGTATTGTGTGGGCTGCACCTTGCTAATTATTCTCTGTGTAAATTCTCTTTCGATTTCATTGAGCAATGGCTTTCTGCCTGTGAAGAACTTCAGAAATGGCTTATTGCACCCGAGGATCTCCATGAGTGAAGGCTCGTCACCCTTGAGGATCTTCTCGAGCGATGGATCATCATCCTTGAGAATCTCCTCCAGTTCGGCATTAGTGGTGTGGTGATGAGCAGATCCCGCCTAGAACCCGACAGTAGCATCTCAGGGTTAACAAATAGTAGGTACATCAAGTAGTTGGACATCTCCCGGCACCGGATGGCTCTACCATGATGATGAGATCTTTCACACCAAACAGCACAACCATGGCCTTCACCTGATGCATCTTCAATACACTGAGCAGTGGCACATTGGTGATCTGCTGATGCGCCCAAGTGGTAGAAGCAGAAATCCGTGGCGATGTGCCAGAGAAGGATGCTCTCGTCAAACGGACTCCTTAAGCTCCAACCCAGGTCTTGGTCGCACTTGTTAGCCTCAAGAGTCCATTGCCCCCTGCGGTCATTGAACTTCCAGTAACTGCCAACGTCTTTTATCTGATCTTCCCACCCTTTCTTCACATACTTGAGGACTAATTCTGTTATTGCAAAGGAAGAGTTGCAGGGCTTCATGAACCAATGTTGGTAAAAAAAAGTCGTTGCAATTCAAAGAACTCAGGATGCTGGTCATCTTGGTGTGCTTTTTGTTGTGGACAAAGAACCCTACAAGGGCATATTGGCCTACGAGACTATCTTTGAGTGCACCAATCCTGATGACATTTCCTAGCTCAGTGATAGACGGGGCAACCTTCTTTCTTGCCCACTGAAGAGACAGGGCAACCTTCTTTCTTGCCCACTGAAGCTTGTACAGGATGGTCCTTCGCCACTGGAACGGGGGAACTTCACTCCCTCGCCATTGGGCATTCTCTAGCTTTATCCGTGCAACTTGGTCAAGCACCTTTGTTACAAATTGTACTGCCCAATCCCCGTCAGGCGCCCTAGAACTTGAGTGGACTTGCCTTTGATCCTTTGAAGAAATATGTTCAGTTGAGAAACACATGCAGAAGTACTCCAGCACTGCGGTACAGCAGAACAAGACATATGTAACCTTGACGTCGTTACCATCATAAGCTTCTCTGTGACTATTGTGGAAGAGGGCGAGGGCTGCCCATGGCGGTATGTTAGCTGGTAGACGTATGAACAAAGCACCAGGATTCATATCTGGCTTTTCCCCCGTTTCGTCACAAAGCTCGGTCGTGTTTTTTTCCGTGTATAAAAGATTAAACGTATTGGATAGCCTATTTTGCAACAAAACATATGCTTGTATCTCATGAAGCAACCCAAAGGATTTCAGGATGCCAAGTCGATCAGGATAGGGCGATGCAAGGTCCAAAAATAGCTTATAGGCCTCAAGGTCCACATTATAGTAATCAACTTGGCCTCTACTTGTCCGTGTGCTTGGCGTCTGGGATCCATGGTCGGGCTCAAGATCCACCACATCATCTTCTCCTTGTGCTTGATCAGGAACATGGTTGTTGGCCTCAAGGTCCGCCGCATCACCTTCTTGTGCTTGATGACAAGGGTCAGCCTGGACAAAAGCCCTTGCTTTTTGCATGTACTCCCTCCGTTTCTTTTTAGTCCGCATATAAGGTTTAGTCAAAGTCAAGTTTTGTAGAGTTTGACTAACTTTATATTAAAAAATATAAACATTCACAATATGAAATCAATATTATCAGATGCACCATGAAACGTATTTTCATATTATATAGTTTTAGTATTGTAGATGTTTATATTTTTTTTATATAAATTTGGTCAAACTTTGTGTAGTTTGACTTTGACCAAATCTTATATGCGGAGTAAAAAGAAACAAAGGGAGTAGTCTTCAAGTGAACTGATCTCGCCTTCTCTGTTTGCGGTCCTCCTTGGAGCGGGGCTGGAAAAGCTGACCAGGCTGTTATGCTGGCGCTCTTGAGAGCCCATGGCTTCTCTATGCATTTGAGGATCCCAGGGATGAAGAACAAGATTGCGGCCTGCAACAACCTCTTGTCGCCGCCTGGCCATGATTTGCAGAACACGTAGACGGCTACGGTGATCTGGGACACGGCGGTGAGGACATGCCGCGTCCATAGCTCGTTATCTTCGATGTTCTAGGCGGTTATGACATCCTGTCCGCCAAGGTGCATCATGAGAACCGGTGCCCACACCACTTCCAGAACGCTATTGCGTTGCCCAGAGTCACAATCTTGCCTCCTCTCGTGGCCGAAAAGGACGGCAAGAGCGTATATGGCCAGAGCGTCGCTGCCTATGTAGGCAAGCCATATCATGGATCTGAACCAGGAAGGGATAGCAAGCTTACGCAGGGACGCGAAGAGGAGGAGGAGCCACTGAACGAAGAGGCTGCTGAGCACGAGGATGCGCAGCTGCCACTCTCCCCACCATAGCACGGCACTTGACAGACCCACCATCTCTGGTCCTTGCCGGATATCTCACCCTCTCAGCTCTCACTCAATCATCAGTGTAGTCATGGACGCACAAAATTGAGAGGCCGATTCGTTGCAACCTGATAACTACGGCGTTGTCACATGTTGAGCGGATTTCTTATACACTATAATACTAGCTTACACCGAGGGGATACATCATCAGTAATTATAATCATAATTGTACTTGGCTCTGTGGGCTTGTCTTGTCTTGTGATTTGCATCTAATGACCAGGTAATTTATGTGTGAATAGCAATTGCAGTAGGTGCGTCGGGCAAACCCTGTTATAGGCCATTTCACTAACGGGCGCCTGCAGTGGACGCCCCCCGCCGCGAATGGGCTGGCCCAATTGGGTTCCTTCACTGTTTATGCAAAAACTGAAAAAGGGTGGCGGCAGTAAGAACTCGAACCCGCGATCTCTTGGTTTACCACGAGCTGCGCAAACCACCTGGGACAACACCGCATTGAGTTTCTCCCATTTTCTCTTTTTGTTCTTTCTTTTCGTTTCTTTTTTTCTCTTTCTTGTTTGTATTTTCCTAAATTTTTTCTTTTTTTTCCTGTTTCTTTTCTTTTTTTTCTTTTTCCTTTCCAAATATGCACATACTCTTTAAATTCAATGAACTTTGTCTTCAAATTGATGAACTATTTTCAAATACTATGAACATTTTCAAATTCTATGAACTTTTCTTAGTCTGGCAAAAAAAATTTCAAATTGGATGAACTTTTTTCAAATTTGACGAATTTTTATAAATATTGATGAACTTTTTTCGAATTTGATGAACTTTTTTCAGATTCGGTGAACTTTTTTCTAACTCGGTGAACTTTTTTCCAAATTCGATGAACTTCTTCTCAAAATTGACGAACTTTTCTACAAATTTGATGAACTTTTTGACTTTTGATGAAATTTTTTAAATTCGATGAACTTTTTCTGAAATCCAGTAAACATTTTTTTAAAGTTCTATTAAATTTTTCAAAGTTGATGAACTTTTTGTCAAATTCTATGAACTTTTTTCAAATTCACGAACTTTTTTCAATTTTGATGAACTTTTTTCAAATTCGATGAACTTTTTTTGAATTCACGAACTTTTTCCATTTTTTGTGAACTTATCCTTTCAATTCACGAATGCCTTTTCAAATTGATGTATTCTTTATTAAAAAAAATTAAGTGGTGCAATAGATTTTTGCAATGAAATAGCGCTGCAGCATTGTTATTAAGCATTTGCCTCTGTTACTAATCATAGAAAGCAAGTAGCTCGTGTGGCTGGGTACCTGTACGCGAACTGTGACGTGGTGAGTTCGAAACCTGTACACGAACGGGGGCCTGCAGCGCCGTATAGGATCTCCCGTGCGTCGGGCATGAGCATGAGTTGATCACATTATCCTTGGCCTGACTTCAGGCCGGCCCATCAAACCTATCAAATGCTTGTGCTCGTTAATCGTTATTCTAGTCCACTCTGCCCTGAAATATTCATGGGTGGGAGAACTGAAGTCTCAATTCTGTTTCTTGTGTGAGCTCTTTTACTGTACCCTGTCATCAATATGGGCCGTCTATTCTTGAAATTCAAGGGCGGTGATCGATCTATACTACTCAATTGGGCCAGTCCCGTCGCCAACAGTATCGGTGGCACTGGCCGCTTCGAGCGCCGCGGTATACGTGCTACGAGGGTAATTTAGGGAGAGGAAAAAGATTAGCCCGTCTCGCCAACAAGCCAACCCGTTTTCTACACTTTTTCAGCACGGCCGCACGAACACGCCCATCGGCTTGGATTCCGGCGGCCACCTTGTCGCCTCCCCGATTGTCGGCCGTGCTCGTAGATCAACGTTGTTACTCCGCTAGGCGCCAGCCAAGCTCGTGGTGTCACGCGCGCCGGCAAAGTCTTCCTCGACGAGACCTCCTCCGGTCCTCCCCTTCCTCTTGCGGCGGCCACCACTGCATCTCGTCTTCGTCACATGATCGTGTACCGGCCGCTCGACAGTATACACAGTTGTCCGATCCCAACGAGCTCCCCTTCTTTGGCAGCCGCCGGCTACCAGGGAAATTAGATGTAGTGCCCATTTCAGAAGCTACCAATGAACGGACTCTACAGATCAACCAGAACACGACGTCTCCACCGACCAAGAGTTAAGTGATGAACCACCATGTTACAAAGACAGAAGTTGTGAAAGTTTACGATCTGCACTCTAGTTTTTGGTGGGATGCGGCCTGTACTGACGGACGTGGACGTGCGTGAGAGGGCCATGCGCGCCCCGGCCGAAGGCACGGCTGGAGGTACGAGGACGGCGAAGTGGACGAGCGCCCGGCAGTCGAGGTCAAGTGCGCCAGCGGAGGGTGGTGGCAGGAGTGTGCCGGGATATGGGACGCGACGGCGAGTTCAACTACGGCTCGGGTAGTTGAACGAACAGAGCGACAATAGAAAACAGGAAAATATGACTAGATTACCCTCACGAAATGAATGGTGGGACGATTGTATACTGCTCTCTCCCCTCTATAGCAGTAGAGGGTACCGTAAAAATGCTCTCTTGTGTAGCCACACCTCGATGCCACGAAGGAAGCATCCAAGCAGGCGAGGCCAAGCAAACAAAGGAAAGCGTAGCGAATGGTTGGTCACTAGTAGGGGTGGTGGAACGGATGGGGAATAAACACAAGCACCTAGGGCGGACGAAGGCTGAATTGGTGCCGGCGGCGCTTCCCGCCGGGCGTCGACCGTGCCCTTCCTTGACGCATTTCGCCTGGCACGCGAAGCCGGCGATCCGCCCCTTGGCAGCTGCGGGCGGGCGTCGACGAGGCCATCTCCGTACATACGACCGCCGCGTGGTGAGCAGAAGAGGGAGGAAGAACAGGTTGATTGACGGTGATGGCGGGCTACCCTACCCCGGTGCTGCAGTAGTTTTAAAACCTCCAGACCAGCGGTTTGGCTGGAAAAACGGGGAACCGGCTCTTTGCCTGGTTTTTAAGGTGTACCGGCCATTTATATTTAGTAAAAAAATCAGGAAAATGTTTAGAAAAAGGTGCAGCAACAAGGAATCAAACACTTGACTGCGTGCTAAAGGCCCAATAACCAACTACTCCCTCCTTTTCTGTTTATAGGGCTTATCTCAAAATTTTAGTTTTTTCATTTTGCAAGGCTCAATTTGGTTGTTTCCCATCACATGTTCAGATTTCAAGGTGCATTAAATCATTGCATATAAGTATTAAGAGAAAATTGATCAATGCATGTAATTTATGCATGCATGCATTGCAATTAATGCATTGGTAAACATACTTTTTTTAGAAAAACAAGAGCATTAATGGGTGCTTTTGCAAACTACTCCCTCCGTTCCTAAATATAAGTCTTTGTAGAGATTCCACTATGAACCACATACGGATGTATATACAAAAAGTATTCCACCACTCACCATCTACCTTGGTTGGTGAGATTTTTAAATTGAGCTTTATAAACCGGAAAGGAGGGAGTAGACTAGTAACACTTTGTCATTTATTAATGATTTACATTAAATGTTATGTGTATTGATGTGAGGTCAAATTTGTGAAAAACTACCTTAAATATTCTGGTTTTTTATCGCAAAGTGAACCAATAAACCGACGGTCCGACCCATAAAACCTAAACTGACAACCTCACCTATTCGGTATTTTAAGTTGCAGGGCCGCCTACATGGGCACCCGCCCCTGAGCGGACGAAAAATGCTGTGTCAGAACTAGCAGGAAAAACCACATACTGGAGCGACTTGATACAATTGATGTTAGGTAACAAATACCAATTGTTCATGAAAATATTGGCTTGCATCAACATAAAGTAGCAATTCGTCAAACGAAGAACTAAGTCTGATTGGACACAGTTCAAAAGACTTGATTTGCATTTCCCCCTTTTGGATACTTTGTGCTGGCTGTAAAAGTATCCATCAAATATCAGCGAAATGCTCATCTGTAAACTATACATTTTGAGACCCTGTAAGAAAATGCAATATTACGAAGCGGGCAATTCATTTGATAGGCACATATATACCTTTCTGAACAAGCCACAACTTCTTTTATTCAGAAAACCAGAAGCAAAATGAGAGCCGCCATCAGCTCTGCACGTAGCAGGAGACATCACTAAGCAGCAGACTTCAGCAACATTTGAGAGAGACTACAAAGTTTGTATAACACTAGAAAAACCAACACTACTCAAGAGTACAGCAGTAACTTGCAAGAGTGAAACAAACTTGTAATCAACGTACCAACCGTACTATATGCATCCGTGTCTCGCATCACTAACTCGCTAATCCTGCGAGCAACAAATTTCGACATAGAACATGCCCTTGGCTCACAGGGTTGGCAGAACCGTGAGATCCTAAATAATTTCTGGCTGATTTTCAGCGTGACTATCGTGCTAGTACCAATCAAAAACATCCAGGTCAACATCATCAGCATTTCCAGCAACATCCTCCCCTTCTTTGACCTCAGATTGGTGCGTGCCCATTTCTTCATCTGACAAATTTGAAACGTTCTCAACACTGAACGTGTTAGTTTCAGAAATAACATCATTTCCAGTGTTCCCTTCAGTTGGTGCAACCTCTTGTTTTTGTGTAATGTTGATGTCTTTGAGCGAATCTTCAATGTTGAGCTGTTTCATTACTTGTTTTAAATACAAGTTATCTGTATACAGTTGTAAGACAGAAGAGTTAGGTTAAGCAAAATCAGAAATCAAAATATATGGGCTGGACCAGGTATAAAGCAACCGCTGACCTCTCGAGCGATGAAGTATAGCATCGTGGACTTGCATTGGATGCTTTTTGTCCTCACTTTTAAACTTTTGCCGTACCTGATCACGGGACTTATCTGGGAATAGTTGCTGTATCATTGCAAAATCGCTACCAAATTGTTGAAGACCCTGGACCAGAACAGATAAAAAAGTTGAAGTTTCCCATAGGCAAGCCAAAACGTCAACATGACAGTGTGAAAAAACGTCTTATGTTAAGTTACTGAGGGTGTAGTTGATTTCCAAATACCTGGTAAAACAAGTCAGTGTCAGATTTTGTCCATTTGGCCCGTGTCTTTTTGTCCATATAAGAATGGTAATTCAGTTTAGTAGCATTTTCTAGCGCCTGATTCTCTGTTCTGTCATTGTCATAGTTATCTCCAAAAGGATCAAAATCGTCAGTATCTCCAAAACGGGAGCTGCTGTGAAAAGACATCAACAAAGAACAGGACAGGCGAAAGTCAGTGAAATCATGGTTAAAGCAGCATACCAACTCATCAAATTTAAGAATACAAATTTAGATGCTGGAAGAAAAACTGCAGCAGCAACGCCAACTTCAAATACGCTATCTGAAAAAGTGAAGTATCTATATGATAAAAGCTTGCAAATCAAACTGTAGCATTGTTGTCAATGACTGATTATTTTACAACACTTTAGGTAAAAATATCCAAACAGAAAATGCGGAATGGTAGTTAAACAAGATGCAGAGAAAATATCCATAAATAATATTTTAAGTTGGGAAAAGAGCCTACCTTTGATTAGAGGATGATGGTCCTGACGGTGTTTTACTCTAGGAAAGGCCAAAACAAAAATCATGAGCAACAGCATAATACTCCAATAAAGAAGGTAGACCCAGCAAACGTGCACAACTCACCTGAATACGCTCTCTGGCCTCTTGTAACAACCTGAGATGCGTCACACTTAGCTTCATGCGATCTATCTCATGATCAGGTTTTTGAAGTAACGTTTGCACTTCTATAAAACAACAAAGGCCAAAAATACAAGAGTCAAGAGCTCATAGCATGTTAAATTGATGTTTTGTTATTTGGGTACCGTTGTTATTTTAGCCAGATACCTTGAGCTCTTTTTTGACGAATTCTGTGAGTAAGCTTCTTCTCAGGCTGTTCTGTCATTGTATCTTTCAAGGCTCTCTTACGACCGCGTGACGATACTTCACTTTTATTTTTCTGCTGGTTCGGCTGTGATTTTTCCGAAGTGGATTTCGTCGAGGTGCGCTTGGAACCCCTCAAAGGTTCTTTATTTGGATCTTTCTTCCTTGACTTTCTTGGTGCCTTCTGCTTTCCTCCAGCAGTGTTCTCGTCGCCACTATCATTATTTTGTTCGGCTGCTGAAGGTTCAACAAAATCTTCATCAAGATGATCGTCAACAATATGCTCAGATAACCCAACCTTCTGAATCTCTGTCCTGCTTCTCAACTTCATTGATAATTCTTGTTTTCCAACATCCAATTTGGATTGTTGTTCAACACCATGATCTGATCGCTCCCCCTCATAGTACTGGCTCTCCCTATCAGTATATTCCTGATCGTCTGAATGTTCTTCAGTAAGACAATGCTGCAAAAATTACCAATGAGACAAGGACTTACCTTTTGAGGTGCCAAGAAAATTCTAATCACAAGTGTAGACTTCAGCAAGGACTTACCTTTTGAGGTGCTTGCTGAGGCAAGGTGTTCAAATTTTCATCAGATCCTATGTCATTATGGTTGGTATCTGTTGCAGCGACCCCCTCATAATCATCTGGTAGAATAAATGTTACTGATTTGCCTTTGCCCTTTTTCTTTCCAAGATCAAGTAGAAATGTAGCAGCAGCTTCAGCTGTACCAGAAATATGTTTGCTCATTATGAGTAAATAAGCAGGAAAGCTAGACGAAGCAATATAAAGTGATAAGTGCAGCCAACAACTCATGACATACTGGTATGGTCAGAATGAGCGTTATGCCAGATGTGCATGGAAAAGAAGTTCCACAAGTAAATCAAACACACACCTGAGGGTTCTCCAAAGATAGGTTGAGTATCATCAGTATGAGGATTTATCAGCCCATCTTGAGAGTCTATATCAACACTAGCATTGATATCCTAAAAGCAATCAAAAGCAGAGCATCAGCATATCATATTTGTGAACTTAGTTAAATTTCTAACAGATTTCAACCCTGACCTTTAGATTAGCTGCTGCATAATCATCACTAGTCCCAACAGCCTTGGATGAAGCCCTGCCAGGTTTTCTTTGTGATTTAGGGCGTAACTTTGCAGCCGTTTCCTCTGGACCAGGCTCTTCAAGGATGCGGATGTGGTTAACGAAATTGTCAACTGTACCATCATCAGTTCCCAAGGGTGGCTGAGAATCTGAGGTCTGTACATATTCTTCATGTCTAGGAGCTTGTGCCTGCTCATCGTTGCATCCTCTGACATCATCGTTACCATCCTCTTTATTTTGTGAGACCACGTCTACAGTTGAAGCTGCCTTCTTTTGGCCAGTCTTTCGGGACTTGGATGCTGCCTTGCTGAGTTTCACCTTAATTTTTAGCTTGGACTTTGCAACGTTTTCCTCTTCAGAATGTGTGTCAAATAGTTCCCCAAAGTCAGCTAAATCATCAACTGTCTTGCTAGTTGGATGGGTGGATGATGCTTGGGTCTCTGAAACAACCAAGTTTTCTTGGAGCGTAGCTACTTCAGATGGATCATCATGAGGATCGTCATTTTGTGAAACCCTATCTACAGAAGAAACTGCCAGCACATCATCAGAAGGTGTGTAAATAGTGCCCCCACAAGCTTCCGCACCACCAATCGTTTCACTACCAAGAACGGCCGAAGATGCTATTCCTTGATTCGTAACAAGTCCTTGAGACAAATTATCTTGACTTAAAGCTAGAGCCTTCTCATCACTTGTTTCCACTGTACGATTGGGTACAACAGATCTTGATGGCACAGATTTCTTCCAAAGCTTGCCCCGCAGCTTATTAGGATGAAACTTTGCAGCAGCTTCCACTTCTGCAGGGGCATCAATGATGTCGTCAAAGTTAGCCTCATCATCAATCATGTCCAACCCCCCTTTGTGGCCTCCAAGAAGCTGTTTTGACCTGCCAAAGTCACTTTAGGAAATATTGCAGGTTCAGAAAGCAGCAGCAGCAGCAGCAAGGAAAGCATGTTATATAAAAAAGAAATGAACAATATATTAACTGACAGAGAGATAACAAAATAAAAGGAAACGGAAATCCTTGTTGGCACTATCTTTCTAAGGCACCGTAACAACTTATCAGTCCATTTTGCCGTGCACAGGACATACCAGACAATTTACAATCAAAACACACAGGTAAACTTCTGGTAACCAGCCATATTTTCCAGGTTCTAACGGGCATCATCAACATAATTGCATTCCTTTCTTGCAAGATTAAAGGGTCATACAAATTTAGCAATTAAATCTTACTAGTATTTGATTTAGTTCCCAAGCCATCAACGACCGAATTTCTAAGATATTTCAACAACCGTATACACGGTTCATCAACAAGAAATAGACAACACGCCAAACATTCGCGCAGAACAAAATAAATCAAATAGTGACGTGGAGCATTGAATCTTTACCTGGTGACGCCACGAAGGTGCTTCCCCGGTGACGGCGAGGATGAACCTTTTGGCCCCTCCTTGAAGAGGCCGCGGTTGCCTGCGGCGCGGAGGTAGAGGACTGGGAGGAGAGGAGGGGGGCAGCGGCGGAGAAGCACGGACTGGGTAGGGCGGCGGTGTTGGGGGACGCACGGAATCGGTAGGCGGTGGCGGTGGCGGTGGCGGCGGCGGCAGGGAGGCTACGAGGCGGGGAGACGCCTGCGGGGGAGAGAAGGGAACGGAGAGGCCGGCGGCGGCAGGGCAGCCGAGGACGGAGAGGCGGCGCGGCGGTTGCCTTCCCAGTTCGCACGCCCTCGCCGCCTACGGACGGAGTCCAGACCAGACTCCCAGACGAGGCCTTCAGCGGGGGCGAATCCTAACGCGCGGAATAGTCTCCCCCTCTGTGGGCCGAATCCTAACTAGGCCACCTTTATTTCCGGCCCTTTTGCATTCAGTTCGCGCAGGTCATTTCGGGTTTTGGTATTCCCCTTTTTACGTGTCCCACAGTTGGTCCTGCTGTTTTTCCATGCTTTTTTTTCGCCTATATACTTGATTTCTAGGGCATAGTGATGTCGTATGCTAGATTCCAGACCACCTATATCTCACATTTTTACCTCTGCTTGTCTGTGCGGGTTTTGATTGAGTAGGGAACGAGCGTTATTCAACCTTTTAGTTTCTTTTCAAGGGTGTAGGTAAACCGGTTGCTAACTCTCTCCTCTTTCCATGATTCCATCATCTTTTTTTCTTCTGATTTACATCTTGTTTCGGTAGTTTCATCTTTGTTCTCATCTAAGTTTGGTCCATAGTAGGATGAGATATTTTGTCCACATCTGCAAATATTCTTTGTAGTTAGCAGTAATTTGATTGATGTGGAGGACTAAACCCTAAACCCTTATTTCATACAAAGCATTCGGTGCATCCGTAAGTTCAACATGAACAAGATTGATGTGGAGGCCTGCCAACAAGAAGAGGAACAAACTACATTAGATGTACTCATCGGAAAGAAGGCGAAGAGTGACCAATAGATACTAGATATTCAATTAACATGTCCTTTTGCCATTTTTAGTGCCTCGAGCATATTTTGAATCCATGAACATTAATATAGTTCAAAGAATTCGTAATATGTTCACGAATAAAAAAATGTTCGTGAATTCAAATATATGTTCACGGCTTATCAAAATGTTTGAAAATTTAAAAAATGTTTGAGAATTTTAAAAATGTTCATATTTGTAAAAATAACTCAAAACATGTTCATGAATTTAAGTAATTCTAGTGGATTCAAAAAATATCAGTGAATTCAAAAAAAATGTTTGCCACGTTTAAAAATGTTCCCAAATTTCAAGAAATATTGCGAGTCCATAAAATGTTTGTGAATTCAAAAAAAACTATGAATTTAAAAAATGTTCGCATCCTTGAAAAATGATTTATGAATTCAAAAATGTTCAGGAATTTGAAAAAAATTGTGAATTCTCAAAAAATAATCGCAAATTTTAAGAAATGTTCACAATTTGAAAAAATGTTGATGAACTCAAAAAATGTTCGTGAATTCAACTAAGGTCTGCAAAATTGATAAACTGATTCTGAATACAAAAATGTTCATGAAATTGAAAAAATGATGGCGCAACATGAAAATGCTCGTGAATCTGAAAATTATTCGCGATTCAAAAAATAATGACAAATTTGGGAAAAATGGTCAGGAATTCAAAAAATGTATGTAAATTCAAAAAATTATTCATGAATGTTAAAAATTGACGCAAATTTGAATGTTCTCTTTTTTTAACAAACTAAAAAATGTTCGTGAGTTCAAAAATTGTTCATTAATGCATACAGAATAAAGGAAGTGAGTCAGTAACTGAAGTGTGTAGTATCTTTGGTTTTGTGAGTATTAATGATAATCTATGAACCTGGATGTTTCTTTATCAGCTAGCATCTCTGACGGACTAGGAGCACACTCTCCAACTCCAAAAACATAACTGGAAGAGAAACTCCATAAGATAAAAGAGCATATCGTGAATCCCGGTAGCTTAGAGCTAATGATTTGACCACAAAGGGAGCAGTAGCATGCGCGGACTTGATCAGTGCAAACATTAGGAGCTTCCAAAGATGGCCATCGCAAACAAGCCATGACAAAACATGCCGCATGATGTAACCACATTAGAGCGACTGGACACAGATGGTGGTAGGGCACGCCAACAAATAGCTATTATTCGTGAAAGTATTAGGTTGCATCAACATAGCATATCAATTTGGAATTTGGAAGCACCAAGAAAGTAAAGATTATATTACGTTTTCATGGAAGCCTTCTCTTTCCCCTCTCTCATCATACTACTGCTCTTCTCCCTGCCTCTATATGAACAAAGAAATATGATGGCCACCATGGTGATGCTCTCCCTCAGAGAGATCATGATGTTCCATCAACAACTTCAGAATATGTTGGTGATGCTCAAACTGCAACTTCGTAGCCACACTGTCCGCATTCTGTTTTATATAGAAAATTGACAGATTTTGGTAAGTGTTTCAGTATGAAATAATTATGAGAATTATGAGATTGGTCCTTCAACATGGCATAGACAATGTACCTTTGAGTACTTTTAATATTTGCTACTTGAAAGTTGTTTGAGTGGCATTTATTTTTAATTTCTAAGCACATTTAATATTAAGAAGCATCAAAACAATGTAAACATGAGATTTACAGATTGCCATCACTGATAGTACAAAACGGCAACGTGGCTGCAACATTTTTCTTTTGACATAAACGTGGCTACAACAGTTAGTACTACTATTACGATTTGTTAGCTGATGAAAAGAGAATCCGCAGCGCTAAAGTAGTCTTAGATGTTGACGAAGGGAGCGCCGGTAATGAACTCGGTGGCGGCGAGCGCGACGAGGCCGAGCATGGCGAAGCGGCCGTTCCAGAGCTCGGCGTCCGCGCTCCAGAAGCCACTGGACTTGCTCTCCACGCTCTGGCCCTGCAGCAGCGGCACCAACGATGCCACGGAGAACACCCCCGCGGTCACCAGGAACCAGCCCAGCCCGGCGCCGCTGCCGGCCTGGTCGAGGAGCCCGCCGCCGCGCGCCGCCTCGACGGAGAGCGCCGCCATGAATCCCACCATGGCCAGCCGGCCGTTGATTCGCTCCGGCGCCGGGCCGCTGAAGGCGAGCGCGTCCCAGACCGAGGGGTTAGCCTTCTTGGCCATGGGCTTGGGTGCCGCCGGGATCGGGGTCGGGGTCGGGCTCGTGCTCGGGGAGGAGGAGGTCGATGCGCTCGTTGTCTCCTTGGTTGAGTCCATGCCAGGCTGCACATGCATAAAGAATCTCACGTTGAGGTCGAGTCTCGAACTAGCCAACATGCGATGCAGTCAAGTGCGTGACGTGAAAGCTCACCTCGGTCTGGGCCCTGACGACGAGGGTCCTCCGGCGCGGGGCCGCCACTGGAGAGCGGGCGGCGGACCGGCCGACGACGGCGAAGGAACTCAAAGCCACCATGGTCGCCATTACTCAAGGCAGAGTAGAAAAGTTAACGCACGAAGAGAACTGAGAAGTTGGTGGTGGCTTAATGGATGGACGATGTCACTTGGCTGACGTTGTTTTGCTGTGTCTCCGTGAGCGAGTAGCTGATGCACTTTATAGCGGCCGTGAGGAGGTCGCCGGTGGACGCGGCCGTGGCCACGTGAACGAGGTGCAAGAGCTGTACGTGGACGGAGGGAGGCGGCGGGCTCACATCGACGTGTACACCTAGGGCGCCATAACTCGCTCTCGCCAAAAAGTGCTCTCACCCAATAGTGAACCCAGCGAGTAGTTGGTGGAATGGCATTTGGGTACATTTCAGATTAGCATCTGCCCACCCGACCTCTCGCCCCGTGTCGCCCTCTAGGGGCGGCTCACACGGAAACCCTAAACGCCGCCACCGCCGCCCCTCTCCCTCACCCCCTTTCACCGCCGTCGGCGCATGTTGGAGGGCAAAGCCCGTTGGCGGTCGGCGGCGACAGGATCTGGCGCTTGCGCTGGTCGCCCCCCCCCCCCCCCCCCCCCCCCCGCGGTGGTGGGGGTTGTGGAGTTTTTGGCTGCAAGACCTGAAGCTAGAGTGACGGCGCCCGGTGGAGCTTCGCAGTGGGGTGGAGATGCGTGGCTGGGGCTCGCAGGGGGAGTTGGTTGCGGCGCGGTGGCCCCTCCTAGAGGCGACGACACGGGACTTGGCGGGTCAAGGCGGCGGCGCGGTTCGGCCATGGTGGCGTGGTGGTGCTCGGCTAGGAGTAGTTGCGCTTGCGGCGCACCGAGCACGTCGGGGTCCTCGTGCCTCTGTCGTGGTCCCCCTCCTGGTCTTCGTGGTCGTGGGTGCTGGAGGCGGTGGAGCGGGCCGAATGGGTCCGATCTAGGCTGTAGGGCCGTGACACAGTCGTCTGTCGGGAGTTGGCCTGGCGGCTGGTGTGCGGTCCGGCGACCCTTGGTCGGGCATGGAGGGAGCTCGGCGAGTTCTCAACCGTGGAGGTGCTGGTGGTATGGCTATGTGCTTCTGGTTGTGCGGGTCTTGGAGGGACCCCGACTTCTCGGCTATGATGGTGAAGTGCTGAGGCAGCGGCGGAGTGGCCAACTTGGATGATGTGGCCCCAATCTGGAGAGCAGGGATGGAGGTGTGCGGCGATCCGGAAGAAATTCCTGCCCGTGATCGGTGCTGGCGAAGAAGGCGCCCGTGGGTGTCGTTCTTCTCCTTGGAGGCGTCGCCAAGGTGTGTCAGCATCTCCAGCTCTCGCGCCTGGGATTGGTAGCGGTCTTCGGGCGAAAGCCTTGGTTCGAAGCTGAACCGGCATGATGGCGACGTCCTGTACGTCATTACTCTTTTGGGAGCATCGCGCTTGAAGAACGGGCATGAGGTTCCATGTTGCGTGACTTCCGGAGCTCGCCGCTGTCCAAGACAATCTTCAGTGGCGCCACGTACGTCATCACCGGTGAATCCAAGAGAGGGTGTGTGGCCAGTTTTTTGCGAAAACCCCCTTGATTTTTTCTCCAAAAAAGACCCCGTTGACATTGGAAAGATGGAATTTCATTTTTTTACTCTATGGCCTGTGGGTCCCGCACGTACATACTAAAATTAACAAAAAAATGGAGGGCTCCGTGTGTCGAACGCCCAACCCTTGGTTCGGTCAAGGTCGGTCCTGACCCCTACACCATTCACGTCTTGACATATTGAGGCGCTTGTGGGGCTCAAATGGACTGCCGTCAGTGCGCCCCATTTGCTCCTGTTAGTTTTATTTAGGAATTTGTAGGTAATGTAAGTTCTAATCTCAGTTCAAATACTGGGTTTTTTCAGGCTTTTGCTTTGGCTCGAAGGAAAAAGAATTATATCAAAAAGTTGAAGGATGATAATGGTGATATTATGCAAGGTACTGTAGAGCTAAACCCTCACATCCAAGGTTACTTCACGAACCTGTTTACGTCTGAAGTCCAGCACACCGATCCAGAGATGCTACAGAAAGTGCAAACCAAAGTGACAAATCAGATGAATACTATGCTCCTGGCTCCTTTTTCGGTTGAGGACGTGCGTAAGTCTGTATTTAGTATTGGAGACCTTAAGGCCCCAGGTCCTGATGGGCTGCATGCAATATTTTTCAAACGATATTGGCACATCTTGGGTGATGAAATTTCTGCTGCAGTGTTACATGCTATAAACTCAAAGCAGATTCCGGAGGAGTGGAATGATACATCAATTGTGCTGATCCCAAAATCTGAGAACCCGGAGCTGATTACACAGTACCGCCCCATAAGCTTATGTAATGTCTTGTACAAAATAATCTCTAAGATGCTTTCAGTTCGGTTAAAGAGCATCTTACCTGATATTATTTCACCTACCCAAAGTGCTTTTGTCCCGGGCAGAATGATCACTGATAACATTCTAGTTGCTTATGAATGCATCCATAAGATCAAGAATACCAAGAATAGTCAGGCTGGGTTATGTGCTGTCAAATTAGACATGCACAAAGCATATGATAGAGTTGAATGGGTTTTCCTGAGAAATATGATGCATAAGATGGGTTTTGATGATCAGTGGATTAATCTGATAATGGCATGTGTGAGCTCAGTCAGATATAAAGTTCGGTACAACTCCCAAGAGACAAACATGTTTATTCCTACCAGAGGTATAAGGCAGGGGGACCCTTTATCTCCTTATTTGTTCTTGATTTGTGCAGAGGGCTTATCCAGCATGCTGCAGTTTGAAGAAGAAGTTGGTGGCATCGATGGGTTGAGAGTGTGCAGAAATGCACCGTCAGTCTCGCACCTTTTATTTGCTGACGATTCTCTTATTCTCATGAGAGCAGATATGTTGAATGCAACTTCCTTACGGCAGGTGTTGGATACCTACTGTGAAAATTCAGGTCAAATGGTAAGCCTGGGTAAATCTAGTATTTTCTTCAGTTCAAATACAAATGCTCAAACTAGATATGAGATTAGTCAGGAACTTCACATTGCTACAGAAGCCTTGTCTGACAAATATTTGGGCCTTCCTGCACTAGTTGGGGCTGATAGGAGTGATTGTTTTAAACACTTCTGTGAAAAAATCAAAAAACTCTTAAAAGGTTGGATGGAGAAACAATTATCTATAGGAGGAAAGGAAATTCTATTAAAAGCTGTTGCTCAAGCCATACCAGTTTTTGCTATGTCTGTCTTTTGCCTACCAAAAGGTGTATGTAAAGATATTACAGATGTTATTGCTCAGTTTTGGTGGGGAGATGAAGAAGATGATAAAAAGTTACATTGGTTTGCATGGTGGAAATTATGTATCCCAAAATATGATGGAGGAATGGGTTTCAGAGATTTATATTCCTTTAACCTGGCCTTACTTGCTAAACAATGCTGGAGATTGATCACAAATCCAGAGTCAGTTTGTGCAAGAATTTTGAAGGCAAAATATTATCCCTCAACAGATTTATTGCAAGCAGGGCCGAAGAGAGGCTCTTCCTTCACTTGGCAAAGCATTGTTGCTGGACTGACTACTTTCAAGCGGGGGTATATATGGAGAATTGGCTCAGGAGAAAAGGTGAATATTTGGGAGGATCCATGGATTCCATCTAGCCCAGATAGGAAGGTAATAACCCCTCGAGGACACACTGTGATATCAAAGGTAATAGACTTAATCGATCCAGTTACAGGTCAGTGGGATGATGTGTTGATCAGAGATATTTTTAATCCAGTGGACACAATGAGGATCCTGCAAATTCCACTAAATTTTCAGGCTTTCGATGACTTCATTGCTTGGCATCACACAAGAAATGGAATTTTTTCAGTGAGGACAGCATACCAAGTACAATGGTCAGATAAGTTCAGAGGTCAACTAGGAGAGAATCTGACCTCCAGTAGTACCTTGCAAACGGTGATTTGGAATCAGCTTTGGAAATTACAAGTACCTAGGTAGATACAGATCTTCTGTTGGCGAGCTTTGCGAGGTATAGTTCCTTTAAAATCCATTCTGGCAAACAAACATATACCAGTTAGTGGAGAATGCCCAGTATGTAGAAAAGGTCCAGAAGATATGCGTCATCTTCTCTTCCAATGTGACTTGGCGAAGTGTTTGTGGCAAGGTCTTGGCCTGTTGGACCGAATAGGAACTGCAGCTAGAATGGATCTCTCTGGTTCGGTAATACTGGAATCACTTCTACTAGACTTGGATGAACCCCTGCCTCTTATGCCAAGTATGAATTGTAAGGAAGTTGTCGCGGCGGGATGCTGGTATTTATGGTGGCTGCGGAGGCAACATACTCATCATGATGGTTGCCCACCTCAGTTTAGATGGCCAAACTCGATCCTAGCCATAGTTGGGAATCATCTCAAGTCAATCCAGAAGAGGGAAGTGAGAGAACATAAATGGACAAGGCCAGAACCGAAGTTTGTAAAGTCAAATGTAGATGCATCGTACCACGCGGATGATGGTATGGGGGCAACGGCTGCTGTCTTGCGCGATGAAAAAGGAGTATTTATAGCAGCCAAATGCAGATTTTATGACCATGCTGCAGATGCAATGACTATGGAAGCTATGGCAATGAGGGATGGGTTAATCCTGGCAAATTCTATGGGGTTCAATAGAGTTGAAGCTGAATCAGATTCTCAAAATGTGGTAAACTATTGCCAAGGTCAAGATCAATGGTGGGACTCAGCAGCCGCAATTTTTGCAGAATGTATAGACGTAGCTACGTCAATAGGAAAGGTCATCTTCACACACTGTTTTCGTGAAGTAAATTCTGTTGCTCATGAGCTAACAAAGTTTAGTTATTGTAATAAGTGTGATTATAGTTGGACAAATGAACCTCCTGTGTTCATTGTTGGCCAACTTGTGAACGATGTAATTGTTCTTTGAATTAATAAAGCTAGCCATGATGGCCTTTCCTCCAGAAAAAGAATTCTAATCTCAGTACTACCTCCGTCCTGGTTATAAGTCCCCTTTGTATTTTGAGTCAAAATTTTATTATAGATTTAACTGACAAAATATTAATACATGTCACCAAAAATTATATTGTTGGATTCGTATTTAAACATAGTTTTCAATTATATTGTTTTTATGACATGCATTAACATTTTGTTAGTTAAATTACTAATAAACCAGGACGGAGGTAGTAATAAAAATAACCTTTAAATATTCGTGAGGTATAAATTTTATTATACATACAAACGAAATAAATTACTTTTCTAAACTGATCATGTATTATTTTAAATATATATGTATATGTAAAATAATATTTGTAAATTATTAAAATGTTTGTATAATTAAAAAAATGCAAATATTTTTAACATTACAATTCATAAATATTATTTTAATTCTACAAACATTTCATTGATTATAGGCACATAGTTATAATTCGATGTCTGTACAATTAAAAATACTCATAATTTAAGATTTAAAATGTTCGTACAAATATTCCGTCGTGCTAATATTTAAATTATATGATTTTTAATATAAGTCACAAGAAAATATTCATAAATATTTAGTAAATGTTTATATTCATCAATTTGAATAATTTAAATATAAGCCGCAGGTGTATTCGTTTTTATATTCATTAAACATTTTAAGTGCCCGCATTTACTAAAAACAATTTTATAATACATGTGTGTATATTTAAATGTTTTTATGTAGTACTAATCATCGTTTGCATGTATAATATTTATAACACATAATATGTTGAACTTTACTTTTAGTACTTGCGTTTTGCAAATATTTCAAAAGGAACTAACGCGTGTAAAATGGGCCGCATTATGTGCGGCCAATTTAAGCCCCACATGCATCGTCACTATACGAGATTTTATCATTTGTTAATATCATTATGCTACATTAATGTCTGTTATCCTTGTGAACATCCGAGAGTAAACGGTGCAATGGCTGTGAGCGCGTATGTGCTAGCATTTGGTCACGTGTAGGAGATAAGATGTACAACCGCGTATTCTTGCATAGCATATATCCCTTTGAATGTTTTCTGGGAATTCCGAGAACATTGTGTTGGGAATCAAGCACACCCGGAAGAAGGGAAGATCGTTAAAGGCTATACGACCGAAAAGGTCGTTGAGTTCCTCCGATAGGAGAGCCTCGATATATCCGTGAGGTTAAAGTTCATGGTTTTGCAATGATCAAGATCACTCCAAACTGGACAAATTTGAGCAGGCCATTCTACCTTCTTATCTTAAAAACCTTATATGCAATAACACCTACACATTTTTGCATGCACAACATCCAAGCACGACAATATTTTGTGAAACCGCATGATTCCTTGTTCGGCACCTGGTTCATTCAGCGCCTATGTGATGCCCTCAAACTGGCAACAGTAGCAAGGGTGTCAAATCAACGGGCACGCTAGTCTGCCACAAAACAAAAAGACGGTAAATCATTTACATA
>NC_057796.1:412752230-412854502 GCF_018294505.1 Triticum aestivum
GAAAATTAAAAACCTTGCACACAGCTTTCCACCGAAATTGCATTTTTTTATAATATGCAAAAAATAATCACATACTCATGAAATTATGGCGCAAATTATATAGTATTTGTTTGTATATAATTACACTCATCCAACATCCTAAAAATACTATTAAAAGAAAAACAAAAACACATAGAAACAAAAAATAGAAAAACTAAAGGAGAAAGAAGAAGGTTATGCCCTGCAATGGGCTTCGGCCCGTTAAGAATAGATTGACCCAAATATTGGTTCTGTCGAAAAATGGAAAATCCCAATAAAACACACAGATTAATCCGGAAAAAAAAAGTTTCACAAATCTTAAAGCAGAAATCAACGCCTAAAAATTGACTGGCCCAAATTTAATTTTCATGCGACTTATGTATATAGCTAATGTGAATAAGTTTTTAAGTAATTAGCATAGTCAAAGTAAACATATGAGTACGTGACAGATTAGCAGATAAACATGTAGCACATGCTAGCCACAGATACGAGGGTGCTCGCATTTTTCTAGATTTATTCCAGGCCTTTCAGTGATGCATGTTCAGTAGGAGAAGACGTTTTCGTCGACTACGAAGGCGTCTGTGGCGGCTTCCTCAATCTCAAGATGATGTGCCCGTCTCTCGGAAGTGCTCATAGAGACTAGAGACACGATGTACATGTGTGCATTTATATATGAGTGAGTATATATGTGTATGTACGTATGAGCGTTTCCGTCTATATTTTGTTAAAAAATATTCGGCGTTATCAAATATATAGTTAGCCGCAAGAGGACGTTGGTGAAATTTTTCAAGAAAAGAAAAAAAAAGATGTTGCGATGACGCCACACTCGTGGACTCATACTAGCAAAGGATAAGAAGCCATGAAAACAACCTAAACATGAGATTTACAGAATTCAATCACCGATAGTAATACAAAATTGCAACGTGGCTACAACAGTTAGTACTATTACGATCTGTCAGCAGAAAAGAATCCACAGCGCTACACTACGTCGTCTTAGATGTTGACGAAGGGCGCGCCGGTAATGAACTCGGTGGCGGCCAGCGCGACGAGGCCAAGCATGGCGAAGCGGCCGTTCCAGAGCTCGGCGTCCGCGCTCCAGAAGCCACTGGACTTGCTCTCCACGCTCTGGCCCTGCAGCAGCGGCACCAACGATGCCACGGAGAACACCCCCGCGGTCACCAGGAACCAGCCCAGCCCGGCGCCGCTGCCGGCCTGGTCGAGGAGCCCGCCGCCGCGCGCCGCCTCGACGGAGAGCGCCGCCATGAATCCCACCATGGCCAGCCGGCCGTTGATTCGCTCCGGCGCCGGGCCGCTGAAGGCGAGCGCGTCCCAGACCGAGGGGTTAGCCTTCTTGGCCATGGGCTTGGGTGCCGCCGGGATCGGGGTCGGGGTCGGGCTCGTGCTCGGGGAGGAGGAGGTCGATGCGCTCGTTGTCTCCTTGGTTGAGTCCATGCCAGGCTGCACATGCATAAAGAATCTCACGTTGAGGTCGAGTCTCGAACTAGCCAACATGCGATGCAGTCAAGTGCGTGACGTGAAAGCTCACCTCGGTCTGGGCCCTGACGACGAGGGTCCTCCGGCGCGGGGCCGCCACTGGAGAGCGGGCGGCGGACCGGCCGACGACGGCGAAGGAACTCAAAGCCACCATGGTCGCCATTACTCAAGGCAGAGTAGAAAAGTTAACGCACGAAGAGAACTGAGAAGTTGGTGGTGGCTTAATGGATGGACGATGTCACTTGGCTGACGTTGTTTTGCTGTGTCTCCGTGAGCGAGTAGCTGATGCACTTTATAGCGGCCGTGAGGAGGTCGCCGGTGGACGCGGCCGTGGCCACGTGAACGAGGTGCAAGAGCTGTACGTGGACGGAGGGAGGCGGCGGGCTCACATCGACGTGTACACCTAGGGCGCCATAACTCGCTCTCGCCAAAAAGTGCTCTCACCCAATAGTGAACCCAGCGAGTAGTTGGTGGAATGGCATTTGGGTACATTTCAGATTAGCATCTGCCCACCCGACCTCTCGCCCCGTGTCGCCCTCTAGGGGCGGCTCACACGGAAACCCTAAACGCCGCCACCGCCGCCCCTCTCCCTCACCCCCTTTCACCGCCGTCGGCGCATGTTGGAGGGCAAAGCCCGTTGGCGGTCGGCGGCGACAGGATCTGGCGCTTGCGCTGGTCGCCCCCCCCCCCCCCCCCCCCCCCCCGCGGTGGTGGGGGTTGTGGAGTTTTTGGCTGCAAGACCTGAAGCTAGAGTGACGGCGCCCGGTGGAGCTTCGCAGTGGGGTGGAGATGCGTGGCTGGGGCTCGCAGGGGGAGTTGGTTGCGGCGCGGTGGCCCCTCCTAGAGGCGACGACACGGGACTTGGCGGGTCAAGGCGGCGGCGCGGTTCGGCCATGGTGGCGTGGTGGTGCTCGGCTAGGAGTAGTTGCGCTTGCGGCGCACCGAGCACGTCGGGGTCCTCGTGCCTCTGTCATGGTCCCCCTCCCGGTCTTCGTGGTCGTGGGTGCTGGAGGCGGTGGAGCGGGCCGAATGGGTCCGATCTAGGCTGTAGGGCCGTGACACAGTCGTCTGTCGGGAGTTGGCCTGGCGGCTGGTGTGCGGTCCGGCGACCCTTGGTCGGGCATGGAGGGAGCTCGGCGAGTTCTCAACCGTGGAGGTGCTGGTGGTATGGCTATGTGCTTCTGGTTGTGCGGGTCTTGGAGGGACCCCGACTTCTCGGCTATGATGGTGAAGTGCTGAGGCAGCGGCGGAGTGGCCAACTTGGATGATGTGGCCCCAATCTGGAGAGCAGGGATGGAGGTGTGCGGCGATCCGGAAGAAATTCCTGCCCGTGATCGGTGCTGGCGAAGAAGGCGCCCGTGGGTGTCGTTCTTCTCCTTGGAGGCGTCGCCAAGGTGTGTCAGCATCTCCAGCTCTCGCGCCTGGGATTGGTAGCGGTCTTCGGGCGAAAGCCTTGGTTCGAAGCTGAACCGGCATGATGGCGACGTCCTGTACGTCATTACTCTTTTGGGAGCATCGCGCTTGAAGAACGGGCATGAGGTTCCATGTTGCGTGACTTCCGGAGCTCGCCGCTGTCCAAGACAATCTTCAGTGGCGCCACGTACGTCATCACCGGTGAATCCAAGAGAGGGTGTGTGGCCAGTTTTTTGCGAAAACCCCCTTGATTTTTTCTCCAAAAAAGACCCCGTTGACATTGGAAAGATGGAATTTCATTTTTTTACTCTATGGCCTGTGGGTCCCGCACGTACATACTAAAATTAACAAAAAAAATGGAGGGCTCCGTGTGTCGAACGCCCAACCCTTGGTTCGGTCAAGGTCGGTCCTGACCCCTACACCATTCACGTCTTGACATATTGAGGCGCTTGTGGGGCTCAAATGGACTGCCGTCAGTGCGCCCCATTTGCTCCTGTTAGTTTTATTTAGGAATTTGTAGGTAATGTAAGTTCTAATCTCAGTTCAAATACTGGGTTTTTTCAGGCTTTTGCTTTGGCTCGAAGGAAAAAGAATTATATCAAAAAGTTGAAGGATGATAATGGTGATATTATGCAAGGTACTGTAGAGCTAAACCCTCACATCCAAGGTCACATCCAAGGTCACAAAAAGTTCCAAATATATATATTATAAAAAACACTATACAAAAAATATTAAATAAATATTGAACAAGTATTTCAAAAATGTTAATCAGGCATTCGGAAAAAGTTGAACAACTATTTGAAAAATATTGAACGAATATTTAAAAAAATATTGATCAAGCATTCAAAAAATGGTAATCAAGCATTCAGAAAATGCTGAACGTGTTTAGAAAGATTGTTGATCATGTATTAAAAAATGATGAATTTTTTTATCATATATTTAAATATATTGATCAAGAATTTGAATTAAAATTTTGAACAAATATTTGAAAAACGTTAATCAAGCATTTGGGAAATGTTAAATGTGCATAGAAAAACCATTGATCATGTATTAAAAAATTTATGAAGTTTGTTAATCATGTATATAAAAATGTTAATAAAGCATTTGATTTTTATGAAAAAGTGTTTAAATAATGTTAATCAAGCATTTGGAAAATGTTAAACATGTATAATTTTTTATGACCATGTATTAAAAAATGTTAATCTTTTTATTTGAAAACTGTTAATCAAGCCTTTTTTAATTGTATAGAAAAATGTTGACCATATACTAAAAAATTGTTAATCTTGTATATTTAAAATGTTCATCAAGAATTTGAAAATATTTCAAAGCTTGTATAGAAACAATGTTCACCATATATTAAAAAATATAAAATTTGTATTGAAAAAACATTAAACGATTATTAAAAAATATTGCTGACTTATACAAAAAAATGGAGAATGAAAACCAAGAGAAATAAAAAACTAAATAATTGAAAACCGAAAAAGAAAACAAAATAAACCAAAGAAAAATGAAAATGAAAAATAAAACCGAAGAAAAAAATGAAAAAAGAATGACAAAGACGGAGAAGAAAAGGAAAAAAACAAAACAAAACAAAAATGGGAAATAAACGAAAGAAACAGAAGAAACCTAGAAAATCGGCTCTTTTACCTTAATTAAAGGAGGTCGCGCCTTCAGTACATCCATGAAATGAGGTTTGGTTTCAGTCGCTTTTTCTCCTCATTTTCTTACATTAAGCGGGCCGACCCAGTTGCTATAGTAGAGAGAATAAAAATCCTTCTGCGAGAACTGCTACTGTCTCGCTTAATGCAAGACATAGGTCTCGCGTGTATGTGCACGATATACTGCTGGCGAGAGCACACCGCCTGGGGCCACCGGTGGCAAGGGCCCAAGTCCGAACTTCTGAAGAACTTGACAGCTGATCGAAATTCAATTAAATCAAATATGACACCGTTCTCATCGGTGTTCGTGTTGTACTTTAGATTTTTTTCACTGTGTTGAAACAAATTTAATTCTTTGATAAAAACATCTTAGTTGGTGGACAGGTTCATCAAATACACACACTTCATTTCTATGATGAAACACCCAATAATTATACACACCGCCGCTAAAGCTTTCGCTGAGAATATTTCCAGCCCTGCTTGGAATGGGTGTAAATCTTTACACCTGTATTTATTTTACATGTGTAAATTCCAGGTCACCTTTTGATTCCTGCCTAAAATGAAAATGATGGGAGGGGGTCTGTATCCTAAACCAGCCAGAAAACGAGCTGAAATGCTAATCCAAACGGGGCCTCAAGCTGTATGGTCTTCCAACTGTGACCGGCTAACAAGGATAGAATCTTCACATGCCACCTTTGGCAAAAAAAATGTGAGTTAATTTGCACTTTAGCAACCAAAATCAATATTCTCGGACTCAAATTAAGAAACATAAACTTTTTCTGAGGATTAAACAAACAATCAAACAGGTTGGTTATAATCTTTGATCAGAGTATCTCTAAGCTCATCTGGCATTGCAGCCAACAGAAAGAAGTCGCCCGTCCTAGGAGCCAGAGCAGCAAGGCCATGGGTGAGCTTGTTCCGGTCCCTCTTCACACAACCAATCAAGTGAGACGCAAACTTTTTTTTCCAGGGTATACTTTATCCACAATAGAAGGGAATGGAATTTGTGGTAGTTTGCATTACATATGATGTCCTACAAGGTGCGCTTGCAATAGCAGAGAATTATTTCCAAAGAATATAACAGACTAATCAACATGAAGCCTCATGATTACCATATTCTTATAACACACACCCTTCCAGTCACAGTCAAGAATATCTTGCCACCCAAAGTTCGACAAATACTAGCGGAGTTGTGTGATTTTTGTAACATCATTTCTCACAAGGTGATTGATCCAAATGTGTTGGATGACCTACAGCCAAATATGGTGAGACTACATGCAATCTAGAGATGATATTTCCTTCATCGTTCTTTGGTATCATGATTCATCACATTGTGGATGAGATAAGATGTACAACTGCATATTCTTGCACAGCACATATCCCTTTGAATGCTTTCTGGGAATTCTGAGAGCGTTGTGTTGGGACTTGGGAATCAAGCAGTGGCGGAGCTTCATGGGGGCCAACATGGGCGGTGCCCCCCCCCCCCCCCCCCCCCCCCCGCCCAAGAAAAAAATCACCTACTACTCATTAGTTTTTGTGCCATATGTTCAGTAAAAGCAAGCTAAACCTCATAGTTTTGCCCTCCTTAGCCCATTGCCCCTCCAAAGATTTGACCCAAGCTCCGCCAATGGAATCAAGCACACTCGGAAGGAGGGAAGCATTGTTAAAGGCTATACGGCCGAAAAGGTCATTGAGTTCTGCCGATAGGAGAGCCTCGATATATCCATGAGATTAAAGTTCATGGTTTTGCAATGATGGAATGATCAAGATCACTCCAAGTTAGACAAATTTGAGCAGGCCATTTTACCTTGTTGTCTTGAAAGATATAGTCATTAGTTCCTTATATGCAATAACACCTACACATTTTTGCATGCACAACATCCAAGTATGACAATCTGTTGTGAAACTGCATGATTCCTTGTTCGACAACTGGCTCATTGAGCGCCTATGAGATGCCCTCAAACTGGCAACAACATCAAGGGTACCAAATCAACGGGTACATGAGTTTGCCAGAAAACAAAAAAGATGGTAAATCATTGACATAGAACTCCATGATCTTGAAGAAAATACCAAAAACGTCACTTTTACATTAGTATATCAAAGGAAAGCAAATGGCTATGCTTTTTGAACCAGGCAAAATCAGTGGTATAAAGGATAAATCCCATGAAATCTAGGTAAAATTATGGCAATATATGTGCCATATATAGTTTTAAAATAATGAATAAATTTAGGAGCGGCTACCTACAAGTCGACTGACCACAAATTTTGGTCAATCAATTTGCAGTGCCTGCCGCCGCTTAAGCTCACGCAACGTGCGCAAGATGGAGCACGGGCTGCTCCACTCCTACATATTTTTTACATGCATACAACACAAATGTGCACATATACATACATGCATGCATGCATGCATACATACATACATACATACATACATACATACATGCGTACGTACATACATACATACATATAAAAAATGTATTATTACTATGCAAAATTAAGCATATAATAGTGAGATTTCCGCAAAAGAAGTAATTTCTAAAAAGTAATGGATTAGTGATATTGGTATTACCCCTACAAAAAAGGAAATGAAAACTGAAACAAAATAAAAAAGAAACAAACTAAAAAAACAAAAGAAGTTCTCTATGGAAGAATGAATTCATCGCATTGCTATTATCCTTTTAGAAGAAAAAAACAAAGAAGAAAAATCAAATTGATGAAGAGAAAGAATGGAACCCTTTAAGAAAAGAAAGAAAATGAAGAAGATAAATCTATCAAAACTTGCACACAACATTGCACTGAAATTGCAGTTTTTGAAATATGAAAGGAATAAGCACATAATAGTGCAATTTTCGGGTTCAACTAGAACTTACACGCATATTATTTAGCAATTGCATTTATACTTACACACGCAAAAAGAAAAAAGTATTTGCAAAAAAGGAATGACTTGGTGGCACTTGTATTAGTCTTTTATAAGAAAGAACGTGAAAACTATAGAATAAAAGAATGATAAAATTTACACACAATTCACACAAAAGTTGCGTTTTTTTAGTAATATGCAAGAATAAGCATATAACAGTGGAATTTTCACAAAAAAATATGTTTATTAACAATTAATGAATTAGTAACATACTAAAATCTGTATGACACTTTAAGAAGAAAGAAAATGAAAGTAAAATATAAAAAACTCAAATTAGATTTCCTAAGGAAGAGCGAGTTAATGGCATTGGTCTTACCATTTAAGAAGAAATAAAATGGTAAAAAGAATCTAAAACCAACAATGACAAAAATGCACTTTTTAAGAATATGCAAGAATAAGTATATAAAAGTGAAATTATCGCGGAAAAATAATCTAATAACGGATGAATTGGTGGCATTGGTATTACCCTTAAAGTAGAATGAAAATGAAATAAAGACTAAAACTATATCAAAATAATTTTTTTCTATAAAAAGAATGAACTAGTGCATTGGTAATTCCTTAAGAAGAAAGAAAATTTAAAACGTGCACACAACTTTGCACTGAAATTGCATTTTTTTTGTAATATGCCAAAAATAATCATATAATCATGAAATTTTGGTGCAATTGTATAGTATTTGTATGTATATAATTACACTCATCCAACATCCCAAAAATACCCGCAAAAGAAACTACTAAAGGAAAGAAAAAACAAAAATGCACAGAAACAAAAAACAGATAAATTAGAGGAGAAAGAACAAGGTTATGTCACACTGGAATAGGCTTCGTACCGTTAAGAACTGACTGACCCAAATATGCGTTCGGTGAAAAAAGCCAAAAATGACACGGAGACTAATGTAGAAAAAAAAAGTGCACGAATCTTAAAGTAGAAATCAACAACCTAAAAGTTGGCTGGCCCAAATTTAATTTTCACGCGACTTACGTATAGCTAAAGTGAATAAGTTTTTAATTAAGCAGCATAGTCAAAGTAGACATATGAGTATGTGACGGATTAGCAGATAAACATGTAGCACGTACTAGTCAAAGTGATGTGCTTTTAGTGGGAGAAGACGTTCTCATCGACTACGAAGGCGTCTGTGGCGGCTTTCTCAATCTCATGATGATGTGCCGACTCAGTCTCTCAAAAGTGCTCATAGAGATAGGGTGCATATGTGCATTTATACCGGGAGTGAGTGTATATGCTTATGTATGAGCGTTTGCATTTGAACTATTTTAAAAACAATGTTAGTGGTCATCAAATATATAACCGCAAGAGGACGTTGGTGAAATTTTTCAAGAAAAAAAAGATGTTGCGATGACGCCACATTCGTGGACTCATACTAACAAAGGATAAGAAGCCATGAAAACAACCTTAACATGAGATTTACAGAATTCAATCATCGATAGTAATACAAAATTGCAATGTGGCTACAACAGTTAGTTCTATTACGATCTGTCAGCAGAAAAGAATCCACAGCGCGTCTTAGATGTTGACGAAGGGCGCGCCGGTAATGAACTCGGTGGCGGCGAGCGCGACGAGGCCGAGCATAGCGAAGCGGCCGTTCCAGAGCTCGGCGTCCGCGCTCCAGAAGCCGCTGGACTTGCTCTCCACGCTCTGGCCCTGAAGCAGCGGCACCAACGATGCCACGGAGAACACCCCCGCGGTCACCAGGAACCAGCCCAACCCCACGCCGCTGCCGGCCTGGTCGAGAAGCCCGCCACCGCGCGCCGCCTCGACGGTGAGCACCGCCACGAATCCCACCATGGCCAGCCGGCCGTTGATGCGCTCCGGCGCCGGGCCGCTGAACGCGAGCGCGTCCCACACCGAGGGGTTGGCCTTCTTGGTCATGGGCTTGGGTGCCGCCGGGATCGGGGTCGGGGTCGGGCTCGTGCCCAGGGACGAGGACGTCGACGCGCTCGTCGTCTCCTTGGCTGAGTCCATGTCAGGCTGCGCATACACAAACAATTTTACATTGAGATTGAGTCTTGAAGTAACACTAGCCAGCCAGCGCATCCGAAACAGTTGAGCACGAGACGTGAAAGCTCACCTCGGTCTGGGCCCTGACGACGAGGGCGCGACGGCGCGGGGCCACCACTGGAGAACGGGCGGCGGACCGGGCAACGACGGCGAAGGAGCTCAAAGCCATCATGGTCGCCATTACTCAAGGCAGAGAGAAGCTAGCGCAGGAAGAGAACTAGAGAGGTGCTGCTGGCTAGATCGATGGTGATGACACTTGGTTGACGTTGTGTTGCTGTGTCAATTGGGAGCGAGCAGGCGCGCATTTTATAGCGGCCGTGAGGGCGTCGCCGGTGGACGCGGCCGTGGCCACGTGAACGAGGTGATAGAGCTGTACGTGGAGGGAGGGAGGCGGCCGGCTCACGTCGACGTGGACACCGAAGGCGCCCCATAGCCCGCTCTCGCCAAAAAGTGCACAAGACTAGACAACCAGCATGTACTGACAAAAATTCCTCTTACAGCATCTACAGCCGCAAGGTTGCAAATCTGGCGCCTGAAATGTCTGCGGACGCGTTCGGGCGCGCCCACGCATAGTGATTAGGCGGGCCAAAAAATTAACCATTTGCAATCACATACCCTATTTTCGAAACACCTATTACATGCAACGCCATGCACGACGATTATCCCGTCCATCTTGGGTCAGCTGGGCTGTCAAAACACACCGAAAATTGTTCATAGTTAAGATTTTCACACCCGTATTAGTCCCACCTGACCGCGTGACAAGCTAGTCGACCGGCTTAAATAGTCGGGTCGTGTAGAAGCGGTAAGCTCCTGACATTATTGGATCCTTTATAAAGAAGATAGACTGTTACTAAGAATACACAACCCCCCCCCCCCCCCCCCCAAAAAAAAATCTACACTAAGCCATATTTGCTCTAGGATGGGCAAGTCTCATTTAAGAATGGGGAAGCTATAGAGCTCCCATGGCCATTGGCGCAGCCGCCTACCAGCCCAGTCCCACTCCACCACCCATAGCGCCCCCTCCGCAACTTCGGCAAGATTTTGATGAATTTTTTCTTCATTTTTCCGTCTTCCCTGTCATCTCCGACGACGGTGGCCCAGCCCTCCTCCTCGTCCCCGTCCACAAGCAAAGCACAACCGCACGCGGAGGAGCACTTACAGGGCAAAAAGTTCACGTAAAGGAGAAACCAACAAAGAGAAACAGGGTCGCCAGCCACCATCACCGGTTTCAATGAATCGTTGCGTTTCGAACCGCGTTATCGTGCCACTAGGAGAAGGAAGATGAGAAGAACCATTTAGACAAAGAAGTGCCCAAAACCGTGGCCCATGGAGAACAAATTTTGCCTACATCCACTCCTTCGTCACATGCATACATTGCGCACGGTGAGGAACTATCAAATTGCTTTTGCAGATCACCTATCTTAGATCGTAGCTAGCTCATGTACATCATCTAGTGATGATGAGAAGGCATTCAGGAGGTCGGTCGGCCGCATAAGCCAGGGGTAGACCTCGCGGTCGCACATAAGTTGTTCGATCAAATGCCTTGAAGGAATAGGCATGTGTGTGAGAGAGAGTAGTGTTAATGTAGGGTGAGCCCACGTCCAACTTAACGGTCAAACAAACGGCATTTTACCGTTTTATGCCACATCAACACTTAGTACGAGCCCTTTCTGTCGGAAACATGTTTAATTCACTCCAAACGGCTCACTAGTGTTAGCTGCCAAAAATTATGCTGGAATAGATACAATTTTGTAGTGGTAGAGTAAAGTGGTTGCGAGTTAAAACCATAGACATGGAGTGATTGTTTTATGATATTCACCCTTTTTTTTAGGAAATACCATCATATATTAACTTGGCATAACAATTACAGGAATTAAGAAGCTAGAGGGTCTCCATGACTCCATCCCATGACCCTCACCATGTGTTTAGCTAAAGCACGTGCTGCTCTCTTAGCCTCTCTAAGACGATGCTTAAATATCTCACGTGCGAATTTGATATATGGTGGTAACGGTGATTGCCGTGCTGGTGGTAACGGTGCACCAATGACGAACATGGACATTGCGTGATTAGGCCGACCGACTCAGTAAGGCCAACTTCAACTCGCGACCTCAAATAGATGTCTGTTTGGTCCGAATTTGATCCATTTAGCGTGGGAAAACGGACACCCATGACCGCTTTGGTCCGGCCTCGTGTCGAGGCACCCAACGCGCGGCCGCGGCCCGGACTGGTCCATGCGGCACATAAAAAAACTCACAAAAAGGCATGGAAAAACAAAAAAAAGGCGGTGTAGAATAGCTTAAAACATAAAATAACTAAACAGTCCGGCGTCCACATGGCCCATGCACAGTACTTAAGATGAAATTTAAAAAAACTTCAAAAATATAATGCGACCGCCCCGCGCACCGCCTATGCCGTCGCAGCCGCTGTCTTCAGGCGCCACCATCCTCATCGTCGTTCGTCAGGTCGATATACGATGGGGGCATCCAAAGGTGGGGTGGTGGGCCCCAGAATGGGCCAGGCGCGTGTTGTGCAGGCAGAGGGGGCGGCGAGGGCGGCGGTGCAGCTGGTGGTGACCACGGTGCCCATGCATGCTCCTCCTTGACCTCCTGCTTGACGTCCAGCTCCGGCACGTACACGTCGCTGGAGGCCGACAGCTCGAGCATCTCCTTGAGGCCCTCCCACTCCTCCTCCTATTGGCGCATGTACTCCCGCTCGGAGTCCTCCATGACGGCATGCAGCAGCCGCTCCTCCTCCTTGGCCGTCATGGCGGGAGGCTGCGGGGGTGGCGGCGACGGGGAGGGAGACGGCGTCGGCGTCGGGCCGCGCACCCGCGTGCGGCCGCACACTCTAGGCGGGCTCGGAGCACGCACACAAGGGGCACGGGCCTCATTCTGGGACACACAAGGGGCACGGGCCGCGCTCTGGGACACACGGGGCGGGCTACGACCACGGCCGGCAAAAAAGGTTTGCCGGCGCATGTCGTGCTCGTCCTGGAACCAAGTGTCCTAGAGGGACGAGTCCACGGCATACCTGCGGTCGGAGAGGAGCTCGCGCAGGATCCTGGCGCGACGGCGGGCGGTCTCCTGGAGGCGGGCACGGCCGGTCGCCGGGACGGGGGGAATGGACACCCGATCCGGGCTCAGATGCCACCCATTGGGTAGGTGTGCATCTGACCACGGCAGTGGTGTGCCGGTCTCCCAGTACCGGCGGCACACTTTGACCTTGACGTAGTACCAGAAGTGTAGTGCGGCCGCCCGGGGGGGGGGGGGGGGGGGGGGGGGGGGGATGGAGAAGGAGGCCGGCGAGGTGGAGTGGCTGGCCGCGCTTCCGGACGACGGTGGACGACGACCCCGCCTCGTGGTCGTGCTTGCCCTTCTTGCAGGGGTGCCACTTCCAGAACCCCATGGCCGGCGGGGAGCGAGGTGGACGACGACTAGGGTTTGTTGTCTCCGATGGAGGGGACAATGGTGGGGAAGCAGATGGGGACGGGGAAGTGAAAGTGGAAGTCCACGGCTTCGCCATAAAAAAGGACATGTCCAGGGGCCGTCTGGGTGGCTGACATGCGGGCCTAACCACCCGTGCGTTTTGACTAGGGTCGGTGGGAGGTAGTTGCACGACCAACACGCTGGCCCGAGGCGGATGCCGAGACGCAGCGTGCCCGTCCGTTCGTTGTCCGTGCGGCCTTAAAGCTCGCTCAACTATGCGTCAGGAATGGGTCAAGTCGGACGAAAAACAGACGGAATTTGAGAATGAGGTTGCGCGTTGGGCCGGCTCGTCTGTGTGTTTGGGTTCAAACGGACGAAGCCGGATCATTTGGGGTTGCCTAACACGACGTGCACGCACGCGCGTATGTGTAGCCCCCTACGGTTTCCTATATCCATGAGAGCAATATGACGCGTAGAAACTGTGTAGTCCGTGTCCGAACCTGATTGGTGTCCCTTCACAAGTCGTGTAGCGTTAGCGTGCTGGCCGTCTATATATACAGCACATAGCCATACCCATACGGCTGTGAGAAACAAAGCAAAACCAATCCTCGCTCCGACCGTGTTTTAGCCGTCGAGCAGTCGATCAAGCAAAGCCGATTGTCCGGTGGGTCGATCGTGTACCCTCACGGTGAGATCTCTGCGATTTTTGTCGGAGAAATATGGGGTGGTCGACCTCGACACCGCAACGCGTGGGCGTTGCCGCCCTAGATGACGCGGTGATGGGCACACCGGCGACGCGCAAGAATCAGAGAACAGCAGCCACTAACGGCGACTCAAGCTCCCCCGCAAGCAGCGGCCGATTCCAGCGGCTTGAGGTGCTCGGCGCAGGAACATTCGGCGTCGTCTACCGGGCGAGGGACCGCCGCACGGGTGAGATCGTGGCGGTGAAGTGCCTCCGTGCGAGCGACGGCGCCGGCGACGCCGAACGCTACCTCTCCGACTTCGCCAGCGAGGTCAGTGCTCTCGAGGCGTGCAGCGGCCACCCATCCATCGTGCAGCCGCGCGCCTCCGGCCAACTTGACAGCGGGGCTTTCCTCGCCATGGAGTTTGTGGGGCCGACTCTCAGGCACGTCATGAAGCATGTCCGCTTTGGGAGGAGGCACACCGAGCTGGAGGTTCGTCTTCTCATGAGGCAACTTCTCGCCGGCGAGAGGAGGATGAATCGTCTCGGCCTCATGCACCGGGACCTCAAGCCGGAGAACGTGCTTGTTGACAGCCACGAGAGCCTCAAGATCTGCGACCTCGGGCTATCGTGCAGCATGGCCGACGGCCGCCCTACTCTAACCCTATTGGGACACGGGGATATCGCGTGCCAGAAATCCTCCTCGGATCCACAGATTACGACGAGCGTGTCGACTCATGGGCTCTCGGCGTCATGATGGCCGAGCTCCTCGCCGGCCGGCACCCTTTCCATGGGAGGTCGGACATGGATCACCTCAGCGAAATCTTGGCCCTTCTTGGCACGGCAGACATCAAGGAGTGGTCGGGCTACGATGGGCGGCGGCTACCCAGTGGATGCCAACTAGGAAGCTTTTTGCGCAACAAGTTCCCATGTCCCACCAAGGCCAGGATCAAAGGCCCCCCAACACTGTCGGAGGCTGGGTTCGAGGTCTTGAGCGCTCTTCTACGATGCAACCCGGAGAAGAGGCTAACGGCGGAACAAGCTCTCAAGCATCGATGGTTCAAGGACACAAAGCCTAGGGCTATAAGGAGATGACCGATTATCATGCTTTAGCACATCTAATTTGTGAAATTAGAAATGCAAACATTGTACATGAATTAACGAATGAGTATGGATGAGGTGTGAGATAAGTAAGCAGGAGTTGTTCGTGTGGATCACCACCACACACATATTTTAACGCCTGATTGCAATTTGGTTTCTTGCTCTTAATTTGGGGTTCTACTAATTTAATGTTTGTTGTTAAAAAAAGGGTACTGCTATGCTTGCCGTGTATGACAGATCAAATTTTTGTAAATTTGTTGTAGATGTGTAATACAATATTTGGAACCATGCCTATCTATTCACAATTTGATGTGTTATCCTCAGATAAGAATACGCCTTTCTACACCGAAAGTGAGTGAGGCCTATATACGATTATATTTGTTTCTTGAATCTATATACGATTACATTACGCCGGTCGTGGATATCTTGATATTAGTTTGTAAGTGATAGTTGTGTGACTTGATGTAAAAAATGATAATCATACAGAGTACGATGACGACAATTAGTGTGTTGTCCTGTAATCCTCTCTTCCAACACCATGTTGGTATTCAGATTCTTTATTTGTTTTTAAAGTAAATAAAAATACTTCCCGCAAAAAAAGGTTAAAAAAACACAGTCGGAGGCTGGTTTCGAGGTCTTGAGCGGTCTTCTACGATGCAACCCTTCTCATGAGGCAGCTTCTCGCCGACGAGAAGAGGATGAATCGTCTCGGCCTCATGCACCGGGACCTCAAGCCGAAGAACGTGCTTGTTGAATGTTGACAGACACGGGAACCTCGAGATCTGTGATCTGGGGCTGTCGTGTAGCATGGTGGATGGGCCGCCTACTCTAACCCTATTGGGACACTGGGATACCGCGCACTAGAAATCCTCCTCGGATCCACGGATTACGACAAGCGTGTCGACTCATGGGCTCTCGGCGTCATGATGACCGAGCTCCTCGCTGGCCAGCACCCTTTCCATGGGAGGACAGACATGGAGCACCTCAGCGAAATCTTGGACCTTCTCGGCACTGTAGACATCAAAGAGTGGTCTGGCTACGATTGGCGGAGGCTACCGGGCGGATGCCAACTAGGAAGCTTCTTGCGCAGCAAGTTCCCCTGTCCCACTCAGGCTAGGACAAAAGGCCCGCCAACCTTATCGGAGGCCGGCTTCGAGGTCTTGAGCGGTCTACTACGATGCAACCCGGAGAAGAGGCTCACAGCCGAGCAAGCCCTCAAACATCGGTGGTTCAAGGACGCCAACCCTAGAGCTACAAGGGTTGATCGATTAGCATGCATAATCACATCTAATTTGTGAAATTAGAAATACAAACATTGTACATGTATTTGACGAACGAGTATGGATGAGATGTGAGATAAGTAGGCAGGAGTTGTTTGTATGGATCACCACCACACACATTGATAATCGGCATCTCAATACCATATGTATGTTTTTTTTTTGAACTTACCATATGTATGTTTTTTGTTCCATGCATGCGCATACAGCCCGTAAATGTGTATTTTTAATTTACAACTCCAAACTGAGACGTCAGCCGAAGCAACTTCCCAATCTTTTTTCTTTTCGACGTAAAGCAAAGCTTTATTACGAAGCCACGATGACCATATCTGCCCTTACACGCTCCGCAACGTGCGCTGCAACTCCTAGTATCAGGGTTGATCAACACAGGAAGTAGAGCCTAACCGAGCCAACAGATGCACAGCACGGTTTGCACTTCTTCTACATGAAAAAACAACAGAACATGATGAGAAACAGGACTTGCACTGAACCTTGATCTCCTCCATGATCATCTCAGTGTACAAGCCCACAGAGATCTGTGTTAGCACATAACACATTATGCATTATGGCAGCCACAACCACAAAGACAACAAGACTAGTTTAAGCTTCAAACTGTACATCATAGTTTACAGTTTCGGCATAATGGGCACAGTACAAACTGAAAGAAATAAAGGTTAAAAAATACTGTTGCGGCACTGGCATTCTCCTGCTCATAGATCTTTCTCAAGGCTGCTCGTGTAGCATTCATAAACAGCTACGACCTGCCACCAGACCAGTCAAGAGGCAAAAGATCATACGGCTTTTGATGAGCAGTGCTGCCATACCGTCAGCATCGCTGGACATTGTGATAAAGAAAGCAATACAAGAATTGAAATATGTATCCAGGATTTCTGACTATTCATGATATCTTTGAACCTGGATTTTCTTTATCAAAGAGCAACTCAAGCTGTCAAACTCCAAGAGCATAACTGAGAAGAAACTCCGCAGGGCAGAAGAGCATATCCTGAATCCCTATAGCTTTAGGAGCTAATGAACAGTTTGGCCACAAAAGGAGCAGTATCGTGTCTGTTTCTTGATCCTGAACCAAGCATCAGTGCCAGCTTTAGCGGCTTCCAGAGATAGAAAAATTGCAAACAAATGTGCCATCATAGGAACACACTAGAGCAACTGAGCATGCCGACACAGATTGTGGTATACTGATAGGGCATGGGCATGCCAACCAAATACTCCCTCCATAAACTAATATAAGAGCGTTTAGAATACTAAAATAGTGATCTAAACGCTCTTATATTAGTTTACAGAGGGAGTACCAATTATTCATGGAAGTATTAGGTTGCATCAACATAGTGCAGCAATTTGTCAGATGTAAACCTTGTCCAACCGGACACAGTACAAATATTCATCGCATTTTCCACTTTCGGATACTCTGTGCTTGCTGTAAAGAATCAATAGAAAATGAATGAGATGTTCATCTGTGATCTGCAGCCATTTTTAAGACCCTGCAAGGGCATTGGATATTACTAAGTGAGCCTATTGAGCAATTCATTCGATAAGCACATACTCCCTCTGTAAAGAAATATAAGGGCATTTAGATCACTAAAGTAATGATTTAAACGCTCTTATATTTCTTTATGGAGGGAGTATATTTCTTGAACAAGCCACACCCTGCTTTATTCAGAAAACCGGAAGCAAAACGACAGACCGTCAGGATTCAGGAAGCAACAAACATCAACAACTTTTGAAGGAGACTACAAAAGCTTTGAACACGAGAAAAGGTACAGGTACTCTACAAAAGCAATGTTGAGCTTCAGGTTTGGTGCGATGCATCAACTAGCAGAAGCCAAAACCTTGTCATCCTCATTAGCACCCCCAGACTGCACAAGACATGTTGCAGATGAGCAAGCATTTATATATGCCTCACATATGTGATAGCTGACATACTACCAAAAGGTTCTTTAGTTAGTACCTTCATCAGATAATGAAATATGATTAGCAGCCCTGTAAGCAATTAAATTATGGTCCTGTGGTTAAATTCTGGATGCAAGGAACATAATTACAAGAGTCTGGAAGGAATTGCCCCACCAAGGATCTACTGGAGGTGCCTCAAATCTGATCTAGGCCTACTTGTTAATAGGGTCAAAGACAAGCTAAGACCCTACCTTGTTAATTTTATACAGCCTTGAGCTTTGTGTTTTCGGTGGTTGTACTGGGGTCTTAAGCCCCACACATGCATACATTTTATTTATGGAATATTTATGTCAACTACTAAATGCATACGTGCAGCGCATGTTGATATTAGCCGCTATATATATATATATATATATATATATAGTTCTATGGCAAGCTATGATAGAATGTAATATAATATAGGTACATATATATATATATAATGTAATATAATATACTACTAATCGTGTATGTGCACGCACATCTAGTTTGGCAGTAATACTATTTCCAAAATTAACCATAATTAATGTTGATTTCAATATTAATTGTGTTTAATGCAATTAATGTCTTTTCCAAATTATTGATGATGTGATAGATACATCATTGGAGCAGCGTGAGACGTTGGATATAGGTGGTTGGATGGCTCAGATTATTTGGATTCACCAAACTCATGCTTTTATTAGTACAAGTAGATTTATTTATGACAATGCCACTAGGAATGCCATTCACCAAACTCATTTCTCTTTCTTTCTTGCCATGCAGTGATGCTACCGGCTGGTCAAAACAGCCTGGGTTGAGATGAAAATAGGTAAAAAGCCTTAAATACCGTTTGGTAGCTCTCTACAAAGAGCAAAAGGGCAGGGAGGAATTGGTATTACCTGACTCTAAAACAGAGGGTACAGAAAAGATAGCTAGCTACCCAGAGAAGATTTTCGTGCTTGAATCTGACGCAGAATTGTTATAAATTTATGCATTACAACCCTGGAGCTAATGTAGTCAGTTCATACAGCAATACTGTAAAATTCTTGAGCCATAATGTACTGAGATTCTGAGGTTTGCTACAACTGGAGTATCTACAATGCACAGTTTAGTAAGCATAATAACAAGGTTTTATGAATCCATAGTCCATCAGGTTTAATGCAATTATGCTATATATATAGAATCCATAAGCTAACACAAGCAGGATACAATACACCCATCAGCATCTAGGCATACTTCAGGCCATGAGCAAGGATTGTATATTTAGTGGGAACCTCCAAGACGAGCCTAGGCCCCTCACTTGACCTGGTTCCACGCGCGCAGCCAGCCATTGTCCCCACTCACGCACCCACGTCACCGTCTGGTTCCATTCCCAGAGCCAGCCGTCAGTCATGCTCAATTACACATGCCACGTCCGTACCAAGGAAGCTTGTGCTGCAGCCTCGCCTGACTCACTGAACTTGGCAAGGGATTTTGGAGAAGGGGATTCAATCGGGAGGTGAGTAGAGCACACAATTGAGAGGGCTGTGTGGTGGGGGCATGTGCTCCAGTGACTAGTACAAGCTGGGTCAATATGAGTTAATGAGGTAGTTTCCGAACCAATATAGTCCAGGCTGGTCAATACATCAGCATAGCAAAAACGGAAGACATAATATAGACAGACCTGTTTGTCCTGCCTTTACTTATTGTGTTGGAACCTGTTTGGTTAAGATTGTTAGTTTGGCTCTCGTTTGTTGCATCTTACTGTAGGGGCTGTGTAGCCTGGGATGTAAGTGTAGAGGGTTGTGTTGGTTGCATTTGTGACTCCATTTTCTTTAATCTTTAATATGGCATTCTCATAAATGGGAGAAAAGCAATGTCACATTTATAGTTTCAGAGTCAACTAGTGGCATTGAAATTAAATTCCATTTATTTACTGATATAACACAGGCTGCACAGTAGAAGCCTGTTTTAATGCTGATCTTAAATGTTAACCAAAGCCTTCACCATTCTCGCCGGCAAAACAGAACCGAAAGCCAAGCCACACCTTGCTGTTGGAGGAAAGAATGTAACACGGAGGATGAGGCAGACAGAGTAAGCATGAGGCGGGCGATGGAGATGGGCAGCCAGCTGCCCCGCCGAGCAGGGCTGAGTTAAGCATCAGTTCCCGTGGGAAGCAGAGCCCAGCCTGACGGTATTTGTGATCTACAAGCTTGGGTGAGCATAGGCATTTGAGGGCAGAGGTTAGGTCGGACCACTTCATGGACGAGTCAGGACATGGACACTCTTTAGTATTAGCATTCCAATCTGGAACGCCATTCCGTCCAGAAACAGAACCTACGTTGCCATTTTGGAGAAGAAAAATAACATCAAAAGAGACATTCTTAATACTTTGTGCCTTAGGGTCATAGTAATACAGGAACAGTATGGTATACCTTTTCAGCAGAATGGGCCAAGGAATTAAGCAGTACAGGCCATAAAAAATCTAAGAAGGTGAATGAGGCGAACTGTTTGTTTCTGCAGAAAAACAACATAGTGGAGCGTGTCAAGCAAAATGTAAAAGAGTACAAGTACATAACAGAAGGAATGAATAGTTTGCTATTTCCTGAAAGAAGTAGAAGTGAAAACATGAGATTTTCGCTGGAGCAAAATCTAAGAAGAATGAATTCACATATTGACAACCGCAAGCTAAGGAAATATTCTCGTTACACCAAAGAAAAGAGCTATAGTAATTACATATACCCAATTGCATGTTCTGGCAGCTCTCATCAGTTTGATCAGTGATGATAAAATGAGGATATAATAGGCTCAAAGACGACTTTAATATCTGGCAACCTTAAAGATGCAAAATTGAATGCTACCCTGAATCCACTTCACTTCAGGTTGGCTGCAAAAGAGAAACCATTTATCAAGATTCAAGAAACAGGCAAACAAAAATATCAAACCTCAACAATCAGTTTGGCAGCAAGATGCAGTTTTCTTGGCAAGAGAAAGAAGACTTTAATCTTTTAATGTTTCAGGAGCAGGTAATATATTCTACGATAAAAATCTATTCTGTTCCTTGTGAATCAAGCAAATCAGGCCCTAGCTCAACCAAGCTCGGTCCACAAGAATTCACTGACAAAAGAAAGCTCAAAACTCACTTATCTTTATAGAAAAGCCTCCATGATATATAACGAAACAATTCCTCATTTAACACTATCTTAAATTTCCTTTCTTTATTTGACACTGAAAAACTTTTTCTTCCCTATCTAACAATGAGTCCAAATTTTATGCCCTTCATGACACTTCCGTCCATTTTGGGCCTAAATGACACCTGAAAAGACCCTTTTGCCCCTATCTTTTCAGGTGTCATTTATGCTTAAAATGGACAGAAGTGTCATAAAAGGCATAAAATTTAGACTCGTTGTTAGATAGGGAAGAAATCATTTGTCGATGTCAAATAGGGCATAAAATTTAAACATGATATTAAATAAGGAATTCTCTCATACTCATGAGGGGCAAAAGGGCCTTTTCAGGTGTAATTTATGCTTAAAATAGACAGAAGTGTCATAAAAGGCATAAAATTTAGACTTGGTGTTAGATAGGGAAGAAATCATTTGTCGATGTCAAATAGGGCATAAAATTTAAACACGATGTTAAATAAGGAATTCTCTCAAGCTTAGTATGACTTTGTACTGAAGTTAGTACAAAGTTGAGACACTTATTTTGGGACGGAGGGAGTATATAAATACAAAATCCTCTTAATGGTCTTGTGTGTGGTTAGTGTCTTGGTGCATAGGTTATATCTCCCAATGGAAGAACTCAAATAAGCATAAGAAAGATGGTAAACATTATTAAGTGAAATATAATTGGTATTTAGTTGGTTCTACAAAATTTCTTGTGGTTGAAAGTTGAAAGTAAGGACTTCACTTAAGATGCTCTTGGCTTTTAGAGCATGGTTAGGTCAAATTTAAGTATATCTGCTTTATTTGTCCTTTGGGCTCAAGTGCATCCCCTTTATGCATTTTTTTCTATAACACATACATATAAAATAACATGTATTTCAGTACACGACACTCTCAAAGTTCCACAATATGTTCTCTAGACAATAGCCAACTTGCATTGATGGAATCACCAGTGCATTTATTAAGAGGTTATGCACACCTCTATGAGGAGTCGGTGTTCTAAAAGACAGTTGCTTAGCCCTTCGCCAAACCCAAGGTCCCACCCCGCCACCTAAGGAGAGATGTACTGATAGTTACCAAGACCGTGGGTCGAACAGGTCACAGAAAAAGGTTGAGTAGCTAGAGAAGTGATCATGATCCGAGTGAAGCCAGGCCAAACGACCCTAACTACCTGGCCACAAAACCAATTGCTAGTAAGAATGCAATATCAATAATATATTCCCTCTGTTTCACTATCTCTAGCCATGGCCCTAACATTATTTGCTTTAAAGTACTTGTCAATCTAGGGAATGAAGAGTGTAGTTATTGTAATGTTTCCACTCTACCTTTTCTGTACTAATTTTGAAAATGTCAAGTAGGTGTAGCATATCATTAAGTAAGGGTATGGCTATTTATCTCTCTTGTTCTCGCCTAGTTATTGTGCAAGTCTTTTTCCCAGCATCATGGCAAGAACATTGAACAAGGGTCGACCGCTAGACTTGCAAACTTGTGGAAAGATAATAGTGAAATGGGGCATTGTACGATGTCATACCATGTACCTAGTCTCAACTATGTGAAAATAACGGGGTACTGCATCCGGTTGTGATGAAAATTCACCCAAACTATTAATGAATCCACTAAACTGCATGAGCCGACGCTTCATGATCCTGCAAGCTCACAAGGAAACGCAAGAACAACGAAAGAGGATCGACGGCTAAAAATAATTTGTCAAGCCTCATAGAGGTTGGGCCCACTCTGGACCACCCAGGTCTTCGACAACTCTTGCTTTAAGGTCCTTGAAAGCAATTCTCAATCAAACCAAATGGCCATACTAGCATTTATGCCCTAGAGGAACTCTTATGTGCACCAGAACATGCTCCAATTAACAACAAGATCAACAACAGCATTAAGTTCAACCCGTGTAGGTTATTTATCTGATCGACACCGATTTCCACATACACGCACAACTACTTAATAGCCGAAGTTACAATTTGGAATCACTTGGCTACAATGCTACAAGCTCAGGTGGAAAACGGCTTTGTTTAGCTGGCTCGGGCCTTGGACTTATCTTGCTTCATACCTATTGTTGCCTTGCAGCTGAGGATATGACATTGAATGTTAACACTCGAGGTGTTAGGGCAATTTGAACAATCAACTTGATTTCATAGGCGCATATCAATATGGTTGATCTAACACGCAAGTCCATAAGAAGCCATTGTTGTGTTTTTCCTGTCCACCTACTAGTTGTTTCTCCGATAGCACAAATCGCTACCGATCACACGCACAACTGTTAGGGTTGGGATATTTGGGCAATCGACTTGATCTCATAGGCAAATATCAATCTGGTTCAATCTTCCTATCCACCTACTAGTAGTAGTTCTTGATGAGGGTGAAGATATGTTCGGTGTATTTGTCTTCATGCACTTAATGAAGGTGAAGATGCAGTGATGCCCTTAGCCCCTAGTTATGTCACCTTTCCCCTTAGTATTTGTTGACGTGCAGATACAACCAAAGACGAGTAAAGCAGCCGCTATGCTCATGGATACCTCTCTCATGAACTACTCTCTTCCTACTACCCTTACATTCTTCTACATTTTTGGCTCCTCCGAGCCCTAAGCCATGGTTCCAATGCTCATCAGACAACAATTGATCGTCACGCTACTCGGATCATTTCATCACCTAACAACACTGACAAAGATGCATACAACGCCCTACCAATTTGTGTCACCAAACTCTTCTTCCTCTCTCTCTCTCTATACCTTGCATCTCAACTCGTCCATTCATTGTGCAACCCAATAGCATCCTAACAATGATCTAGATTGCCAAAGGCCATTGATCCAAGAGGTGAAACATGGAACATGAGTATAAATATTCCACACTCATGGTATTTTAGTATATTGTGATAATGGTCCATGCTATGCAGAGCAGGGTTTTTACCAGTCGGTAGAGCAGATAAAAGTACACTTTGTCTATCATTCTAGTAGTTAGGACATTGCATGGCACTTCACCCCCCCCCCCCCTTTGCCATTACCACACACATCTCTTGTGCACTTTTGCGCCCCCCCCCCTCCCCCTCCTTGTTTTTTTGGCACATCTCCTGTGCTTTTTTGTTCCACAACAAATTGTTGCTCCTTCTATTCCTTGTTTTTTTGGCACATCTCCTGTGCTTTTTTGTTCCACAACAAATTGTTGCTCCTTCTATCTCCCCCAATCAAGCACAACAAGTTATGTAGATATTGCATCTTGCAAGATGATTACTTACCAAACAAAATGAACAACGATGACACTATACTTTAAGCAAGATGAATACTTCAAACAGATTCAACAACACTATTTAAGTACCAGTCCATAGATTAACCACACATGCAGCAAGGTTTCTACATTGGTTGCACTAGATGTCCTCTCAGCTAACAGGCATACATTAAATTAAAACTCCACCATAAAGTACTACTGCATAGTCTGACTAAGCCTGTAAACCAGCCAGGGTTATGCAACTCAATACCTACTGCAGATCAGGCCTAGCAATATTGGACTGCAGATCAGGCCTAGCAACATTGGACTGCAGATTAATCACATCGGAAAGGTGTTTGCTGAAAGCCCATATCTATGGTGATGGAGCTCAGCATTTACAAGTCTGGATCTCATCTTGTACCATGCCTATCAACATATGCCTGACATAAAATAAATAGACTGGAATCAAACATAGGAAAGTTAACGGCTATGTGCATCATTGAATTGCATATTCAAGTTTTTTACCTTCACAAGCTTTTCAATCTTTGTTCCAGACATGGTTATATAATCAGTTATCAATTCTTTAGTAGCTGGTACTTGATGCAGGTCAACTGTAGCAAGAACTTTGTCAACAGATTTTTTTACTATCAGTTTATGAGCATCTTTACTCAGTTTGCCTTCCTTCCAAATAGGTTTCAGCAACTCCTTCACATGTTCTGCCAAATGAATACGGAAATAATCCCTCGTTTTCTCGTCAATTGCTCCATCTTTGGTTCTTTCAAAAGCTTTCACCAAAGTATCGCCATCCAGACTAGAGCGTTCCTTACCAGGTGCAACCAAGCCTGCAAACTCATTTGACCCTTTTGCCGACATATTCCTTGCCAACTTATCATATATCAATGATTTGTTGATATCTCCATCTATAACACCATTCCCAGCAGTGTGCTGACTTGAAATGCTGCAGGATATGTTGGAGGACTTGAGAATATTGCCACTCTCAACTTTGGGAGGGTCCATACTGTCAGCAAGTGGGTCATATGGACTATTTGAAGGTGATGCACTGTTGGGAAACTCAACAAGAGGTACAAAAGGCACTGAAGTTACCCAAGGGTCATCCTTGATTGGGGAAAGGTGCTCAGGCTGACATGAACTGCTTGCACGTAACCCAGGCCTAGATGTACCACAGCCCTTGTCAAAATATACATCTTTATGGAGACCAAATTTCTCGATACCAGGTGTTAACTGATGAAGGGACGGCATTCCTGGGTGAGTAATTCCTCGAGAAGGTTGGCTACCCAAGGAATGAACAGAGCTATTGTGGCCTGGACTTCTGAACCCTGTTATACTGTTTGAGCTGTATGAGGCAAAGCTTGAACTATGTTCTTTCTGATGTTTGTGAGGAAGATTTTCTGTTGGTCCACCATAAGCAGATCGCTTCTCACCATACTGGGGATAGTCAAATGAAACAGATGAGTAAAATGGTCGATGCCAATAATCAGAGACATGAGAATCACTTAGGCTGCTTGCTTTGGCCACATTCAGATCCGGCAACAGCTTTTCTCCATCTAAATGCAATCTACTTAAGGTTCCCCTGCCATCCAAGTAGCTATCAGAGGGCAAACTAATATGGTGTCCCATGAGACTAGGTTTGTGGTTTTTCCCTTGAACTGAGATCTGCACCAGCTCATTTACAGGAGGGGTAGGCTTTGTAGTCCAGAAATTATCAGTTCTGCAAGACCTCTCCTCTGAAATATTTAGGTTGGGCGAGTTATGAGCCAGCCCCCTATGATCTTCGCCATAAGACTGAATGAGGGTCCTATATCGCCCATAGTTGTGCAGATCATTCAAGTTGGATACACATTGTGCTTCAAATCCTTCTTCAGAGCCTGAGCACGGGTGGAGCAATCAAAAGTACTTAGATTTATAGAGCAATCAAAAGTTTGTGGCTGCAAGATATTCTTTAAAGATTATCCTATAAAAATCTCATACCTCTATGTTTCCCATAACCAACTGATGTGAGTGAACCAGCATTTTCTTCTTGACTCCACAGGTTACAAAAACCAGAACCCTCTCTTCCATGAGGAGAAGTGCAATTATTTCCTTTCTTGCACTGGCCTTGAGCATTAAAGGTACCCGTAGGGGTTCTGGTTTTGCTCCCCAGATCTCCACCAGGAGATGAGCTACTAAATCTAGGTTGTGAATGTGTTGAGTGAATTAGTGAATCAAATGACTGTTTAAGAAGTGTAAGATAAAAGAACATATGTCTTACATCAAACACCACCGCAAAGATAGAAATATTGTTCAAAGGTTCAAAATTCCTAGTGCACACAGAAGTAGCAATAATAATAGATGTACCTCCAAGCATTAGTATCTGGCATATCCGGACGTAGAAGATTGCCACTGCCAGCTTTCTTCAGATATTTGACATTGTTATGAGGCAGGAGTGTTGGCTCCTTTTCAGCAGTAGTCACTCCAATAAAACCTAGAAAATGTATGGTTATAATGAGATCCAAGTTTCAACATATACAACCAATTCATCTTAGTGATCTTCATACAAAATTCATACCTATATTCAACTTATTCGTACTAGCCATTCTATATTCCACCAATCAATTAAAACGCTTAATCTCAAAGAAACTGTTAACAGGCTCCAAATAGCAGAAACCCGATACTTGTACAATGTAGCCGACATACACCTAAAGGATTTTTTTTTTAGTCCAGCAGGCTGCTAACTTATACCATTACAATACATCAATCACTGACGAGAATCATTCCATGCAAGATTTCCTAGGAGTAAGAAACAAATTTGATTGAAGATCCCTATGACTGACTCCAGAACCAACTACTGTTGACTGAAGTTCAGGATTTCAATGTTTATTTTCCAGTTTGACTGAACCCTGGAGGCTGAAAAGCTTCTATTGATTTAAGCAAACAACAAATGGACATAGAAGAATGGTACGATCATGGGATATGGGATATAATGGTCCCAAATAAAAAAGGCCACATAGAGTGTTAGCTTTACCATGGCAAAACCAATGATAAGTAAATAGGGTTGGAATCAGAGGATACAATAGGAGCAAACAAATCAGTTAGTGATAGCTTATAGCATGATACGGGCCAAATTTGGTACATACATGTTATGGATGTATTGGGCAATGGGCAATGACAGCAAGAGTAGCAACTTGGAAAAGCTTCTGCTGTTATTTGTGGAGCCCAATTCTGCCAAGAATAATGGTACACAAGGAGTCCAAGTGAAAGGATAAGTAATTATTATAAGACTAGAAGGGAGAGAATTAGGAAAGATTCCAGGAAATTATAAGAAGTCCGACCGTAATAGAAAGGTCTGCGGGGACCAAGGTCTTTCTTCCTTCTCTACTCCAATATTCACAACAATACGCTTAATACAATTCTCATGACTGAAAACAAGCCTTCCCTGCTACGAATGAGAAGGCCATTGGACTTGTCCATTTCATCCTTATATTTGTGAACCACAAGGTTGTGAGGGATGAGCTAATCAAATGTAAACCAAGATAATTCTCAAGATGGACCTATGACTATGAGTCGTAACATGCCATGAAAACCTGTTGCATATCAGTATGCAAGCCTGCAAAACCGCACTCTTGTCATGAGCAATAGACTGAAAAACAATTGACCCTCTCCCCAACATCAGCACAGCAGTAATCACAAGATAAGCATAAGAAAGCACTTCACCATATATGCCAATCGGTTGACTTGATGGTCAACCAAATATTCCTACGTTCCTTCGACAAAATTAGCAACATCCGGGTTTGCCTCAACATTTACTGTGCTAGGCCGTTGGTTGACTAAAGCGATAAAAACGGGTTTGTTTTTAATAAAAACCAAAAACAAGGAATCTGAACCATTAATCATTCATGAAAGGCAGAATTTTATAACTAATTGTTTACGCTTGCGTCACGCAACTTCACAACCAACTGCCCTAGATAGCTATATCCACGTGGTGGCGTAATCTATTAGGATATACAGAAACGGCAAAAAAGTGCCTCAAACAACACGACAAGCTGCTCCACTGATCTACTACATTAACATTGTGTCGAGCTACGATCTAGTTGCTGCTATACTGCACGAGCTGCTTCACCTACTTAAATACATGCGTCGAGCTCCTTGTCGTATAGCAACTAGTCGTACCAATGACGTCACAAGCATAGACCGATACAAGTCATCAAGTCAACCATAGTCAGCAACAGAACTTCATAATAACCCATCTACCTAAAATAGCATAGCAATGCCAGCAACATAAACAAGCGCGAACAGCTACCGTTGAAAGAAAGGCGCGAAAGGCTCAGTTATGCAATTCAAGCATTCCAAGGCAAACCCTAGAAAACTACATGCATAATTTCTCGCCTTCTAACAGATCTCCAACACCCCCTGATGCCAGATCAACTACCCAGCACCTCTCCTACACAAGCAAAACAACTTAGCGAGTATCAATCAATAATCAATCACATACAAGATGTGCATTTTCCCCACCGGATCTTGCTATCCGCGCCTCGCCTGCACAGATCTAACGTTTCAAAGCAATCACGCACCGAAACTAGGAGCACAGGAAGTACATTAACCGGTAGAGCATGCGATTAAAGGGCGATCGAGGGGCGATACCATGAGAAGCGCCGGCGTTCGCGTAGCCCCAGGCCCTCTTCAGCCCGGCCCGCTCCGCCGCCTCCTCCGGCGGGTTCATGATCTCCATCTCCACCTCCCTAATCTCGTCCTTCGCCGACAGCCCGCCGACGGGGCCGGCGGCGGTCGCCATCGGGGGCCTACTACGGTGCTGCGCTGCGCTGCGGCGGCGACGAGGGTTTGGTGGAGGGAGGGAGGGAGGGGACGGGGGCGGCGGCGGCGAGGTGCGCGTGAGGGGGGGTGGGGGGATTTGGGGGCAAAACCTCGGTCGCTTCAGTTTCTTTCCCCTCTCCTATCTCTGCTGCCCTCGCATCGCGTTTCGGTCGCCACGGCGACGGGGTGGCCGGCTATAAAGGGCCGTGCGTCCCGGTGCCGGCTGCGCGCGTGGGTTTGCGTTTCTGCTAATTCGGCGGTCCCGGCGGTATATTTCGGGACGCAAATCCATCAATAAAGGCCTTCATTCATTGCTCCCAGCACGAAACATCGTGCAGCTTTCGGCTTTGACACTTGAAACTCGCAAGGTGCCCCGGACATTCGCCATGGGACACTACTACGTCTTCGGAAAACAGAGGATGAAAACTTGGGATGCTGTCTGTTATCTCAGAAATTGCGCGGGTGATTTTAACGGGGTATTATTCCAAGCGGAACGGGCTTTGCGCGGGTGATTTTAATGGGGTAATATTTCAAGCGGAACGGCGAGGAGGAAACCCGCGGAGTTGTGTGAAAATGGAGGGCTCTAGGGATTGCTTGGCCGACGGCGGCTTGGCAGACCTGGGTTTTTTTGCGTGGGTGATTTTAGTAGGGTATTATTCCAAGTGGAACGGCAAGGAGGGAACCCACGAAGTTGTGTGAAAATGGAGGGCTCCAGGGATTGCTTGGCCGACGACGGCTTGGCATACCTCGGTTTTTTGGGATATCCATTTTACGTGGGATGGTAAAAGAGGCGCGGAGGAAAATATTCAAGTCAGGCTAGACTGATCCACATGTAATGACGACTTTCTGCAAATGGTTCCCGATACGTGTGTCGAGCGCGTTTTTGGTAGAAGAATCTGAACAAACTACCCTTCTTATTCGTGCTATGATGACACCGGTCACGAGAGATAAAAAGCAGGAAGAGGGGATTAAGTTATGAGGAGGCATGGACCCGGCACGAGCTATATGAGGCAATCAGCTAACCAGGACCAAGCGGGTCTTGGTGGGATGTGTAGCATACTGGGTAGGGTCACCAATGACATGCAAAGGTGGAGCCGAACGATTTTTGGATCAATCCGATGGCAGATAGTGAAGCTTAAGGTCTAGCTGCGTGATGCTAAGGAGAAGTCCTTGCGAACCGGGTATAGACAGGAGGTTAAGGAAATAGAAGATAATCTTTTTGTTGACACAATGAGCCTCCCTCGTCGATTTCCATTAAAGAAACCGCCACACAAGCTACAAAAGTATGTTAACCGAAAATAAAGAAGAAAACATCTAAGCAAGGGCTACCACACGCAGGCGGAGCACAACATGTCCAGAAAAAAACACCCAGGCACAACAAGACCAAATTAACATCCATTACAAAAGCTAAAACGCAATCAACGCCACAAGGAGGCCATCCACGTGCCAAACACATGTATACGCAGCCTAATCACCATCATCCAACTCTTATTCTTCTCCTCACGGGATTCCAGCCACGCTTCCCAGAGAACACCTCTCGCAACACCTCCCTGATGCAAGCCACACCCATCTCAGTTGCGTTTCTGTTTGGGGTTTTCTGCAATATACTCTAAGACTTTAGAAAAAAAGCATAGTTTATATACAACAAAGGCAGGATCATCAGGGTAAATCTTATCAAAACAAGCCCTATTTCTTGTCTTCCATATGACACAGCATATAGTAACCCCTCCCCCCCTCCAATGAGGACTACCCTCATATACTTCCTAGGGAAAGACTGAATCCAGTCTCCCATTAAATCACCAACCCCGTCAGGGGTTCTTTTTAGATCAAAGGCGCACATCACCACCTGCCAGACAAACCTGGCCAGAACACGTTTGAAGAGCAGGTGATCAGTGTTTTCTTTGCACCCATAGAAATAACACTCTTCATTCCCAGTCCACCCCCTATTGATCAAGTTCTCCTTAGTAAGTATGCTTCTCTTAATAAGCAACCACATGAAGACTCTAATTTTAAGGGGAACTTCCAGTTTCCAAAATCCCTCTAAAAGCCACCAGGTAATAAGATTTGAGAAACATATATAGTCCTTTCACCACAAACCTATTCTTGCTATTCAGCAACCATAGCATCTTGTCTTTCTCATAACTCAATTCCACTTCATCCATTAGCTTTGTCAATTCCTCCCATTGTCTCAAATATTCACCATGCAATGTCCTTCTAAAAGTGAAACTGGCCCAGCCAGAACTTTTGGCATTTTTCACAGTAATCATCTTATCAAAGGAAATGTTGTATAACCTCGGGAACAACTCTGCCAGCTTTTTATCCCCAGGCCACACATCTTCCCAAAACAGAGTTCTGGCACCATCTCCAACTACCCTCTTGGTCAGGCTAAGAAACAGCTCTCTGACCTCATCAAACCTTGCCAAAAATGAGAGCAACCATCTCTAACCGAAGCCAAAGTACTCTCAGATAGGTATTTATTTTGCAGCATTTCCTGCCATAGCCCTTCAGGATTCTCAAGTTTCCACAACCACTTCATTAAAAGGCATTTATTCATGACCTCAAGATCCAGAATGCCCAAACCCCCGTAGCTTATAGACACACAGACGGTTTGCCAGTTAACTAGGTGGTATCTTTTCTTCTCTAGTGTTTCCCGACACACCATCCGGGCTCTGCTAGCATCCATGTTCTTCAACACCCCCTTTGGTGCTTCCAAAAAGGAGAGCATGTACAGTGGGATGCTACTAAGACAAGAATTCACCAAAGTGATCCTGTCTCCAATTAACAACAAGTTCCCAATCCAGCCAGTCGTCCTTTTCTCAAATTTCCTCTCGGCTGGGTCCCACTATGTATTACTCAATCTTATGTCATCCACAGGGAGCCCCAAGTAAAACAAAGGAAGAGACCCTTCTTTACATGTGAAGATCTCCATGTAGGCATGTTTTTTCCTCTACACCCCCAAAACTTCACTCTTGTGAAAATTTATCTTCAACCCAGACAAGTGTTCAAAAACACACAACACAAATTTCAAATTTCTAGCTTTCTCTAGATCATCCACAAGCAGAAATATAGTATCATCTACATAATGCAAAACAGTCAGCCCATCCTTAACCAAGTGTGGCATAAGCCCAGATATCAGTCATGCTCCTGAGCTCTCTTAACCAGATTTGCCAGACCTTCATCAATGATATTAAACAGTAAAGGTGATGGTGGGTCTCCCTGCCTCGCCCCTTTGTGTGTTGAGAAATATGGCCCAATGTGGTCATTGACTTTGACTGCAACTCTGCCTCCTCTCACCAACTTCATCACCCAGTCACACCAAACATCACCAAAGCCTTTAGCTTGCATCATTTGGTACAGAAAGGGCCACTTGACCTTGTCATAAGCTCTCATTTTCTTAGTTTTCATCTCATGTGGTGTCTCATGCAAGAGAACCACTGTTGGAAATATGCCCTAGAGGCAATAATAAATTGGTTATTATTATATTTCCTTATTCATGATAATCGTTTATTATCCATGCTAGAATTGTATTGATAGGAAACTCAGATACATGTGTGGATACATAGACAACACCATGTCCCTAGTAAGCCTCTAGTTGACTAGCTCGTTGATCAATAGATGGTTACGGTTTCCTGACCATGGACATTGGATGTCGTTGATAACGGGATCACATCATTAGGAGAATGATGTGATGGACAAGACCCAATCCTAAGCATAGCATAAAAGATCGTGTAGTTTCGTTTGCTAGAGCTTTTCCAATGTCAAGTACCTTTCCTTAGACCATGAGATCGTGCAACTCCCGGATACCGTAGGAGTGCTTTGGGTGTGCCAAACGTCACAACGTAACTGGGTGACTATAAAGGTGCACTACGGGTATCTCCGAAAGTGTCTGTTGGGTTGGCACGGATCGAGACTGGGATTTGTCACTCCGTGTGACGGAGAGGTATCTCTGGGCCCACTCGGTAATGCATCATCATAATGAGCTCAATGTGACTAAGGCGTTAGTCACGGGATCATGCATTACGGTACGAGTAAAGAGACTTGCCGGTAACGAGATTGAACAAGGTATTGGGATACCGACGATCGAATCTCAGGCAAGTAACATACCGTTTGACAAAGGGAATTGCATACGGGATTGATTGAATCCTCGACACCGTGGTTCATCCGATGAGATCATCGTGGAACATGTGGGAGCCAACATGGGTATCCATATCCCGCTGTTGGTTATTGACCGGAGAGGCGTCTCGGCCATGTCTGCATGTCTCCCGAACCCGTAGGGTCTACACACTTAAGGTTCAGTGACGCTAGGGTTGTAGAGATATATGTATGCGGAAACCCGAAAGTTGTTCGGAGTCCCGGATGAGATCCCGGACGTCACGAGAGGTTCCGGAATTGTCCGGAGGTGAAGAATTATATATAGGAAGTCAAGTTTCGGCCACCGGGAAAGTTTCGGGGGTTGCCGGTATTGTACCGGGACCACCGAAAGGGTCCCGGGGGTCCACCGGGTGGGGCCACCTATCCCGGAGGGCCCCATGGGCTGAAAGTGGAAGGTAACCAGCCCCTAGTGGGCTGGGCGCCCCCCCTTGGGCCTTCCCCATGCGCCTAGGGTTGGGAACCCTAGGGTGGGGGGACTTCCCCCTTGGCTTGGGGGGCAAGGCAACCCTTTCCACCCCTTGGCCGCCGCCCCCCCCAACCCTGGATGGGTTTTGGCCGCCCCCCCTCCCAAGGGGGCCTATATAAAGGGGGGGAGGGCAGCAACCTACAGCCTTGGGCGCCTCCCTCCTCCCCTGCAACACCTCTCTCTCTCTCGCAGAAGCTTGGCGAAGCCCTGCCGGAGACCCGCTACATCCACCACCACGCCGTCGTGCTGTTGGATCTCCATCAACCTCTCCTTCCCCCTTGCTGGATCAAGAAGGAGGAGACGTCGCTGCATCGTACGTGTGTTGAACGCGGAGGTGCCGTCCGTTCGGCACTCGTCATCGGTGATTTGGATCACGGCGAGTACGACTCCGTCATCCACGTTCATTGGAACGCTTCCGCTCGCGATCTACAAGGGTATGTAGATGCACTCCTTTCCCCTCGTTGCTAGTATACTCCATAGATGGATCATGGTGAGCGTAGGAAAATTTTTAATTTATGCTACGATTCCCAACAGTGGCATCATGAGCCAGGCCTATGCGTAGTTACTATGCACGAGTAGAACACAAAGCAGTTGTGGGCGTTGATGTTGCCAATTCTTCTTGCCGCCACTAGTCGTATCTTGTTTCGGCGGCATTGTAGGATGAAGCGGCCCGGACCGAGCTTACACGTACGCTTACGTGAGACAGGTTCCACCGACTGACATGCACTAGTTGCATAAGGTGGCTAGCGGGTGTCTGTCTCTCCTACTTTAGTCGGAACGGATTCGATGAAAAGGGTCCTTATGAAGGGTAAATAGAAATTGGCAAATCACGTTGTGGTTTTACGTAGGTAAGAAACGTTCTTGCTAGAAACCTATACAAGCCACGTAAAAACAAGCAACAACAATTAGAGGACGTCTAACTTGTTTTTGCAGCAAGTGCTATGTGATGTGATATGGCCAGAAGATGTGATGAATGATATATGTGATGTATGAAATTGATCATGTTCTTGTAATAGGAATCACGACTTGCATGTCGATGAGTATGACAACCGGCAGGAGCCATAGGAGTTGTCTTTATTATTTTGCATGACCTGCGTGTCATTGAATAACGCCATGTAAATTACTTTACTTTGTTGCTAAACGCGTTAGCCATAGAAGTAGAAGTAATCGTTGGCGTGGCGACTTCATGAAGACACAATGATGGAGATCATGATGATGGAGATCATGGTGTCATGCTGGTGACGAAGATGATCATGGTGCCCCGAAGATGGAGATCAAAGGAGCATGATGATATTGGCCATATCCTGTCACTATTTGATTGCATGTGATGTTTATCATGTTTTTGCATCTTATTTGCTTAGAACGACGGTAGTAAGTAAGATGATCCCTTATAATAATTTCAAGAAAGTGTTCACCCTAACTGTGCACCGTTGCGAAGGTTCGTTGTTTCGAAGCACCACGTGATGATCGGGTGTGATAGATTCTAACGTTCGAATACAACGGGTGTTGACGAGCCTAGCATGTACAGACATGGCCTCGGAACACACGCAATACACTTAGGTTGACTTGACGAGCCTAGCATGTACAGACATGGCCTCGGAACACGGAGGACCGAAAGGTCGAGCATGAGTCGTATAGAAGATACGATCAACATGGAGATGTTCACCGATCTTGACTAGTCCGTCTCACGTGATGATCGGACACGGCCTAGTTAAACTCGGATCATGTTTCACTTAGATGACTAGAGGGATGTCTATCTGAGTGGGAGTTCATAATTAGATGAACTTCATTATCATGAACATAGTCAAAAGGTCTTTGCGAATTATGTCATACGCTTTAGTTCTACTGTTTAAAATACGGTCCTAGAGAAAATTTAGTTGAAAGTTGGTAGTAGCAATTATGCGGACTGGGTCCGTAAACTGAGGATTGTCCTCATTGCTGCACAGAAGGCTTATGTCCTTAATGCACCGCTCGGTGTGCTGAACCTCAGCGTCGTCTGTAGATGTTGCGAAACATCTGACATACACGTTTTGATGACTACGTGATAGTTCAGTGAGTAATGCTAACGGTTTAGAATTGTGGCACGAGAGACGTTTTTTGAAACGTCGCAGAACATATGAGATGTTCCGAAGACTGAAATTGGGATTTCGGACTAGTGCCCACGTCAAGAGGTATGAGACCTCTGACAAGTTTCTTAAACCTGCAAACTAAGGGAGAAAAGCTCAATCGTTGAGCATGTGCTCAGATTGTCTAAGTACTACAATCACTTGAATCGAGTGGGAGTTAATCTCCCAGATGAGATAGTGATAGTTATCCATAGTCACTGCCACCAAGCTAGTAGAGCTTCGTGATGAACTATAACATATCAAGGATAGTTATGATGATCCTTGAGCTATTCGCGATGTTTGACACCGCGAGAGTAGAAATCAAGAAGGAGCATCAATTGTTGATGGTTAGTAAAACCACTAGTTTAAGAAGGGCAAGGGCAAAAGGGATACTTCATGAAACAGCAAGTCGTTTGCTGCTCTAGTGAAGAATCCCAAGGTTGAACCCAAACCCGAGACTAAGTGCTTCTGTAATGAGAGGAACGGTCACTGAAGCAGTACTACCCTAGATACTTGGTAGATGAGAAGGCAGGCAAGGTCGACAGAAGTATATTGGATATACGTTATATGAATGTGTACTTTACTAGTACTCCTAGCAGCACCAGGGTATTAGATACCGGTTCGGTTGCTAAGTGTTAGTAACTCGAAATAAAAGCTGCGGAATAAACGGAGACTAGCTAAAGGTGAGATGACGATATGTGTTGGAGGTGTTTCCAAGGTTGATGTGATCAAGCATCGAATGCTCCCTCTACCATCGAGATTTGGTGTTTGCGTTGAGCATAATTGGATTATGTTTATCGCAATACGGTTATTCATTTAAGGAGAATAATGGTTACTCTGTTTATTTGAATAATACCTTCAATGGTCTTGCACCTGAAATGAATCTCGATCGCCATGATACACATGTTCGTGCCAAAAAGATATAAGATAGTAATGATAGTATCACATACTTGTGGCACTGCCACTTGAGTCATATTGGTATAAAACGCATGAAGAAGCTCCATATAGATGGATCTTTGGACTCACTCGTTTTGAAAAGATTGAGACATGCGAACCATGTCTATTGGTGTATATGCATGAAGAAACTCCATGCAGATGGATCGTTTGGACTCACTTAATTATGAATCACTTGAGACATGCAAATCATACCACATGGGCAAGATGACTGAAAGTCCTCGTTTTCAGTAAGATGGAACAAGAGAGCAACTTATTGGAAGTAATACATTTTGATGTACGCAGTCCAATGAGTGCTGAGGCATGCAGTGGATATCGTTATGTTCTTACTTCACAGATGATTTGAGTAGATGCTGAGTGTATTTACTTGATGAAACACTAGTCTGAATTATTGAAAGGTTCAAGTAATTTCAGAGTGAAGTTGAAGATCGTCGTGACAAGAGGATAAAATGTCTGTGATATGATCATAGAGATGAGTATCTGAGATACGAGTTTGGCACACAATTGAGACATTGTGGAAAGTGTTTCACAATTAATACCGCCTGGAACACCATAGTGTGATGGTGTGTCCGAACATCATAACTGCACCCTATTGGATATGGTGCATACCATGATGTTTCTTATCGAATTACCACTATCGTTTATGGGTTAGGCATTAGAGACAACCGCATTTACTTTAAAAGGGGCACCACGCAATTCCGTTGAGACGACACCGTTTAGATAAACCTAAGTTGTCGTTTCTTAAAAGTTTGGGGCTGCGATGCTTATGTGAAAAAGTTTCAGGCTGATAAGCTCGAACCCAAAGCGGATAAATGCATCTTCATAGAATACCCAAAAACAGTTGGGTATACCTCCTATTTCAGATCTGGAAGCAAAAGTAATTGCTTCTAGAAACGAGTCCTTTCTCGAGGAAAAGTTTCTCTCGAAAGAATTGAGTGGGAGGATGGTGGAGACTTGATAAGGTTATTGAACCGTCGCTTCAACTAGTGTGTAGCAGGGCACAGGAAGTTGTTCCTGTGGCACCTACACCAATTGAAGTGGAAGCTTATGATAGTGATCATGAAACTTCGGATCAAGTCACTACCAAACCTCGTAGGACGACGAGGATGCGCACTACTTCAGAGTAATGCGTGATCCTGTCTTGGAAGTCATGTTGCTAGACAACAATGAACCTACGAGCTATGGAGAAGCGATGGTGGGCCCATATTCCGACGAATGGCTCGAGGCCATGAAATCCGAGATAGAATCCATGTATCAGAACAAAGCGTGGACTTTGGTGAACTTGCCCGATGATCGGCAAGCCATTGAGATAAATGGATCTTTAAGAAGAAGACAGACATGGACGGTAATGTTACCGTCTATGAAGCTCGACTTGTGGCAAAGAGTATTTTCACAAGTTCAAGGAGTTGACTACGATGAGTTTTTCTCATCCGTAGCGATGCTTAGGTCCGTCGGAATCATGTTAGCATTAGCTGCATTTATGAAATCTGGCATATGGATGTCAAAACAAGTTTCCTTACCAGTTTTCGTAAGGAAAGGTTGTATGTGATACAATCAGAAAGGTTTTGTCGATCCTAAGGATGCTAAAAGGTATGCTAGCTCCAGCGATCCTTCCATGGATTAGAGCAAGCATCTCGGAGTCAGAATATACGCTTTGATGGAGTGATCAAAGTTTTTGGGTTTATACAAAGTTTGTTAGAAACTTGTATTTACAATAAAGTGAGTGGGAGCGCTACAACATTTCTGATAAGTATATGTGAATGACATATTGTTGATCCGAAATGATGTAAAATTTCTGGAAAGCATAAAGGGTTGTTTGAAAGGAATTTTTCAAAGGAAGACCTGGATAAAGCTGCTTACATATTGGGCATCAAGATCCATAGAGATAGATCAAGACGCCTGATGATACTTTCAAAAGACAGCACACCTTGACATGATTTTGAAAGAGTTCAAAATAGATCAGCAAAGAAGGAGTTCTTGGTTGTGTTACAAGGTGTGAGTATTGAGTAAGACTCAAGACCTGACCACAACAGAAGATAGAGAAAGGACGAAGGTCGTCCCCTATGCTTTAGACGTAGGCTCTATAGTATGCTATGCTGTGTACCGCACATGTAGTGTGCCTTGCCATGAGTTGGTCAAGAGGGTACAATAGTGATCCGGGAAAGGATCTCATGACAGCGGTCGAACTTATCCTTAGTACCTAGTGGATTAAGGAATTTTCTCGATTATGGAGGTGGAAAGGAGTTCGTCGTAAAGGGTTACGTCGATGTGAACTTTGACACTAATCCGGATGATTCTGAGTAGTAAACCGGATTCGTATAGTAGAGCAATTATTTGAAATGGCTCCAAATAGCGCGTGGTAGCATCCACAAGATGACATAGATATTCGTAAAGCACACGGTTCTGAAAGGTTCAGACCCGTTGACTAATAACCTCTCTCACAAGCATAACATGATCAGACCAGAACACATTGAGTGTTAATCACATAGTGATGTGAACTAGATTGGGGACTCTAGTAAACTCTTTAGATGTTGGTCACATGGTGATGTGACCAGTGAGTGTTAATCACATGGTGATGTGAACTAGATTATTGACTCTAGTGCAAGTGGGAGACTGTTGGAAATATGCCCTAGAGGCAATAATAAATTGGTTATTATTATATTTCCTTATTCATGATAATCGTTTATTATCCATGCTAGAATTGTATTGATAGGAAACTCAGATACATGTGTGGATACATAGACAACACCATGTCCCTAGTAAGCCTCTAGTTGACTAGCTCGTTGATCAATAGATGGTTACGGTTTCCTGACCATGGACATTGGATGTCGTTGATAACGGGATCACATCATTAGGAGAATGATGTGATGGACAAGACCCAATCCTAAGCATAGCATAAAAGATCGTGTAGTTTCGTTTGCTAGAGCTTTTCCAATGTCAAGTACCTTTCCTTAGACCATGAGATCGTGCAACTCCCGGATACCGTAGGAGTGCTTTGGGTGTGCCAAACGTCACAACGTAACTGGGTGACTATAAAGGTGCACTACGGGTATCTCCGAAAGTGTCTGTTGGGTTGGCACGGATCGAGACTGGGATTTGTCACTCCGTGTGACGGAGAGGTATCTCTGGGCCCACTCGGTAATGCATCATCATAATGAGCTCAATGTGACTAAGGCGTTAGTCACGGGATCATGCATTACGGTACGAGTAAAGAGACTTGCCGGTAACGAGATTGAACAAGGTATTGGGATACCGACGATCGAATCTCAGGCAAGTAACATACCGTTTGACAAAGGGAATTGCATACGGGATTGATTGAATCCTCGACACCGTGGTTCATCCGATGAGATCATCGTGGAACATGTGGGAGCCAACATGGGTATCCATATCCCGCTGTTGGTTATTGACCGGAGAGGCGTCTCGGTCATGTCTGCATGTCTCCCGAACCCGTAGGGTCTACACACTTAAGGTTCAGTGACGCTAGGGTTGTAGAGATATATGTATGCGGAAACCCGAAAGTTGTTCGGAGTCCCGGATGAGATCCCGGACGTCACGAGAGGTTCCGGAATTGTCCGGAGGTGAAGAATTATATATAGGAAGTCAAGTTTCGGCCACCGGGAAAGTTTCGGGGGTTGCCGGTATTGTACCGGGACCACCGGAAGGGTCCCGGGGGTCCACCGGGTGGGGCCACCTATCCCGGAGGGCCCCATGGGCTGAAAGTGGAAGGGAACCAGCCCCTAGTGGGCTGGGCGCCCCCCCTTGGGCCTTCCCCATGCGCCTAGGGTTGGGAACCCTAGGGTGGGGGGACTTCCCCCTTGGCTTGGGGGGCAAGGCAACCCTTTCCACCCCTTGGCCGCCGCCCCCCAACCCTGGATGGGTTTTGGCCGGCCCCCCCTCCCAAGGGGGCCTATATAAAGGGGGGAGGGCAGCAACCTACAGCCTTGGGCGCCTCCCTCCTCCCCTGCAACACCTCTCTCTCTCTCGCAGAAGCTTGGCGAAGCTCTGCCGGAGACCCGCTACATCCACCACCACGCCGTCGTGCTGTTGGATCTCCATCAACCTCTCCTTCCCCCTTGCTGGATCAAGAAGGAGGAGACGTCGCTGCACCGTACGTGTGTTGAACGCGGAGGTGCCGTCCGTTCGGCACTCGGTCATCGGTGATTTGGATAACGACGAGTACGACTCCGTCATCCACGTTCATTGGAACGCTTCCGCTCGCGATCTGCAAGGGTATGTAGATGCACTCCTTTCCCCTCGTTGCTAGTAGACTCCATAGATGCATCTTGGTGAGCGTAGGAAAAATTTAAATTATGCTACGATTACCAACAACCACACCATCCATGATGAACCTCTCCTTAATAAATGCATTTTGGGTTTGATGTCTACTACGCAACTTTTATTCTTGTAGACTCTGTTGGGCCTCCAAGCGCAGAGTTTTGTAGGACAGCAGCAAATTTCCCTCGAGTGTATGACCTAAAGTTTATCAATCCGTGTGAGGTGTAGGATGAAGATGGTCTCTCTCAACCGACCCTGCAATCAAATACAAGAAATCTCTTGTGTCCCCAACACACCCAATACAATGGTAAATTGTATAGGTGCACTACTTTGGCGAAGAGATGGTGATACAAGTATATAATGGATAGTAGATATAGGTTTTTGTAATCTGAACAAATAAAAACAGCAAGGTAGCAAGTAACAAAAGTGAGTAAAAACAGTGTTGCAATGCTTGGAAACATGGCCTAGGGTTCATACTTTCACTAGTGTAATCTCTCAACAGTGCTAACATAATTGAATCATATAACCGTCCCTCAACATGCGACAAAGAATCACTCCAAAGTTCTTATCAGTAGCGGAGAACATAAGATGAAATTGTTGTAGGTAGCAAACCACATCAAGGTTATCCTTTCCGATCAATCTATTGAGTTATCCCTATAAGTGTCACAAACAACCCTACAGTTGGTACTAAAATAACACCATATGATACGCATCAATCAACTCTAATGTCACCTAGATACTCTAATGTCACCACAAGTATCCGTGAGTTAATTATTCCATATGCATCAAACAATTTCATATTCATAATATTCAATCCAACAGAAAGAACTTCAAAGAGTACACCAAAGTTTCTATCGAAGAAAGTAAGACGAAAATGTGTATCAACCTATGTGCCTAGATTACCCACATTGTCACCTCAGGAATCCGCAAGTTAATTACCAAAACATACATCAAGTGACTCAATAGAATACCCCATTGTCACCACGGGTATCCACATGCAAGACATATATAAAGTATTCTCAAATCCAAAATATTCAATTCGATAATAATGAAATCTCAAAGGGAAAGACTCAATTCATCACAACAAGATAGAGAGGAAAGAACGCCATATGATCCAACTATATTAACAAAGCTCGTGGTACATCAAGATCGTGCCAAATCAAGAACACGAGAGAGAGAGAGAGAGAGAGAGAGAGAGAGAGATCAAACACATAGCTACTGGTGCATAGCCTCAGCCCCGAGGGTGAACTATTCCTTCCTTGTCATGGAGACCGCCGGGATGATGAAGATGGCCTCTAGTGATGGTTCCCCCTCCGGCAGGGTGCCAAAAAAGGCCTCCATATGGGATCTCTTTGGAACAGAGGCTTGCGGCAGCGGAGTCAAAGTTCTAGGTTTATTTTTGGGGGTTTCTCTATTTATAAGGATTTTCAGCGTTGATCTCACGCAAAAAAGGAGTTACGAGGGGCCCACAAGGCAACAACCCCTCCATACCCCTTAGGGTGCGCCATGTTGCCTCATCACTGCCTCGTGGGTCTTCTGGTCCTCCCATGAAGCTTCGGGGGTCTCTTATGTTCCAAAACAAATCGTTAAAAAGTTTCGTCGCATTTGGACTTCGTTTGGTACGAGTTTCCCAGAGAACCAAAAACAAGCAGTAAACAACAACTGACACTGGGCACTAGATTAATATGTTAGTCCATGAAAATCATATAAAAGTGCACCAAAACCATATAAAGTTATTGCAAACATAGCATGAATACTTTATAAATTATAGATACGTTGGAGACCCAATTAGATCGTGAAAATGATATCCAACAATCTTTTTCTTGGATTGTGCTACGAAACCGTATTTATGATAAGAGATGATTCTTTATCCTCATTAATAAAACAATGTGCCACATAAAACAAAAACCACGTGGAGAGTAAGAGAAGTCATCACACAGGAGCATTTGGAGATGTCTTATCTTGTAAAAAATATATTTATCATGTTTTAGAAGATCTCAAGAAATTGTCGTATTGAAACAAATGTAGTATTATTTCCCATTGTCATATGTTAAGTCTTGGGACATGTGTAGAAAATGGAACAAATATAGCATATAAGGATGCCATTTTAGTCTCTCGTGTTTTTTTAGTGTAGACCACAAGTCTATTTGCGGAACTTTGAAAAAAATATGCAGGCAGATTTAATATCCACATTGTTTCTTGAATTTTTGGAACTCCACAAGCACCTTTCCACAATTTTAAAATGAAGAGAGCAGATGTGCTGAAGTGTAGAATACCAAATTCCTCGGTTTTTACATTTTTCTTTCAGTGTATTGATGACTTTTGTTTTACACCTTGGATTTGATATTTAGCAAAACCGAACATAATTGGCTATAGTGATTTCAATATAATATTCCAAAATTTATTTGTCGCCTTTAAATTTACAAAGACCTGTGATTCCCCTATGGCGTCCTTCTCTTCGGCCATACGGGTGCCGCTGCCCATTTCAGCGGTCGTATGAGGTATGCACGGGCGTAGGTAAGTTATCAGGTTGAATGACGACATTTCATATACGAGCGCTTACACTCATATGGGCAGTCGTATGGACCTCTGGCGGCCACCATAAGCTCGAGGAAGGAGGTAAATCACCCACATCTTTCTCGTTTCTTCTTCTTCTTCCTCCAAACCCTAACAAAACTTTATCGATCTCCTACTAGTTTTATTTCAGTTCAAATCCTTCCGCGTGATTGATCTACGGTATGTTTCTCCTCCGATCCCCAATTTATTTTTCGTGAATCCATGTTCTACATGCCTAGCATTGCCATGTCTACGAAATGCATATTTTTATCCCAATTCAAGTTTGGCTTGGGTTCTTTGAGGTTTTTAGAGGAGTATGATGTTGTGAGTACCGTAGGATCAATATTGTTTAATTGTTTTGTAAATGTCTACGAGGAGGTCCACTCGCATACGTGGTGCTTTGAGTTCATCCACCGCAAAGCCACAACAAGTTTTCACTAAAGGGATCGTCTGTACCGGCCGTGAAGCAAGAAAGAGATTTCAGAAGCTCAATACAAGGAAGATCAAAGCATCCAAGTGAGATTGCAAGTCAAAACTCACCAAACTAGGTATTAAACATGTTCATGGACAACCTGGCCCGCCGGCCCGAACCCGAAGCCCGACATTTGAGCCGGGCTCGGGCTCCACTTTCTCACCCGAAACCCGGCCCGAAAGCCCGAATAAAGCATGAAATATACATATAAACATATTTTATTCAAAATATAGGTATAATAAATTAATATAATATCCTGAATATGATTAATTTAGTTAAAAATGGCACTGTTCATGTACTTCAGGCCGGGCCAAGCCGGGCTCGGGCTTAGGATTTTTCCTTCGGGCTTTGCGAAGCCTGGACCGACCAATGATCAGGTTTACTAGGTATTACTAATGATTTCAATTTTCTTTATGATAATGTCGGGTTGCACCACTTTGTTTATCAGGGATGTGAGACATATGAACGCATGACGATTGAGTTTCTTAGTACACTCTCGCATAATTTTGGGTTGATGCCAAATGCATATGAGGAAGAGCGGATCACTTTTCGTCTCTTGGACCAAGGCTTTGACATCACTTTCGAAGAGTAGTGTAATTATTTTGGCTTCACCAACAATGATGATGGCATCTGTTATGTTTATGAGTTTACCAACCCGCACCCAAGGCAATCATTCTATTAGATGAGTCGCCATGGCTCAAGGCAAAAGAACCAGATGCATTAAAAGTCATGTTATACTTTATTTCTATTATGTTATCACTAACTCATTGGAGGCACGAGGAGAAGTTTCTAAGGTGAATGATGAGAACATGCTATAGTTTCCGGGAAGGCAGCAAACCTTGACGTCAGTTATTCTCCCAACTTAGGGGCAATACTTTTGCTACACCTCGCGCATCAAACAAATCATGCACAAGAAGATATCGTGTATGGAGGAGTGATCACCATGTTGTCCAACTCCCTTGGCCTCAACTACAATCACCTTTGCCCCATTGTCGGTAACAACCTTGTTAATATTTGTGTTCTTACTAGCGCTGGAATGATAGTGGTCCGTAATGGTCGTCATTGGATCAGAATTCCTGGAGTGGCATACTTGTTGCCCACTCCTATGCCTAACTGTTTCTCCATAGAACATGGACAATTCCATTATGTTGCACAGGCAGAAGATGCAACCTTTGACCAAGAGGGCCCAGAACTTGAGTAGGTAGATGAAGAAGAACTAGCCACCGACGAAGAAGAGGAGCAGCCACAACAAGAAGCCTACACCACCTACGCGGACCTCTACAGCCTCCAAGGCTTTACTGATGATATAAGCAACCTCGTCACGTCCCTACGAGGCACGCATGCCTACATGAACATGATCGTCGCCAACTTATTGAGCCAAGGATGGGCTCCTCACCAACCGCCAGAATGATTTCGCCAGTTTGGGCTTGCAAAAGCTTAAGCTTGGGGGAGGTCATCACCACTTCTACATCAAGATGTGGCGGTATTATTTGAATAAATTTTAATGAGGTTGTACTTAAGCTTGTGGAGCTTCAAAACACTCGTGTTGGATTGTGCCAACACTTTACTTTTTATTTGCTTTTAATTTTTGTTTTTGCCTTTGTGATTTTTCATTTGCAAGTTAGTTTTCAAAAACCCCCAAAAAATAAGCTTTGCTTTGCTCTTACTCTTTTTTTACCCCTTTGAGTTCGTTTGCATTTTTGTTTTCAGAGGAGTTGATCTACGCCGGACAACGAGGAATGCAAGAGTAAGGAAGAGAAGTGTGTAAATTCACAACCGTGAAGGTATGTCCTATGACTCTCGCATTTTACTCTTGAAATATCTAGAGTAGATGTAGTAGTAGTATGTATGTGATACGTCTCCAACGTATCTATAATTTTTGATTGCTCCATGCTATATTATCTTCTGTTTTGGACATTATTGGGCTTTATTATTCACTTTTATATTATTTGGGACTAACCTATTAACCGGAGGCCCAACCCAGAATTGCTGTTTTTGCCTATTTCAGAGTTTCACAGAAAAAGAATATCAAACGGAGTCCAAATGGAATGAAACCTTCGGGAACGTGATTTTCGGAACGAACGTGATCCAGAGGACTTGGACCCTACGTCAAGAAATCAACCAGGAGGGCACGAGGTAGGGGGGCGCGCCTACCCCCCCAGGCGCGCCCTCCACCCTCATGGGCCCCCTGTTGCTCCACCGACGTACTCCTTCCTCCTATATATACCTACGTACCCCCAAACGATCAAATACGGAGCCAAAAACCTAATTCCACCGCCGCAACCTTCTGTACCCACGAGATCCCATCTTGGGGCCTGTTCCGGAGCTCCGCCGGAAGGGGCATCGATCACGGAGGGCTTCTACATCAACACCATAGCCTCTCCGATGATGTGTGAGTAGTTTACCTCAAACCTTCGGGTCCATAGTTATTAGCTAGATGGCTTCTTCTCTCTTTTTGGATCTCAATACAATGATCTCCCCCTCTCTCGTGGAGATCTATTCGATGTAATCTTCTTTTGCGGTGTGTTTGTTGAGACCGATGAATTGTGGGTTTATGATCAAGTTTATCTATGAACAATATTTGAATCTTCTCTGAATTCTTTTATGTATGATTGGTTATCTTTGCAAGTCTCTTCGAATTATCAGTTTGGTTTGGCCTACTAGATTGATCTTTCTTGCAATGGGAGAAGTGCTTAGCTTTGGGTTCAATCTTGCGGTGTCCTTTCCCAGTGATAGTAGGGGCAACAAGGCACGTATTGTATTGTTGCCATCGAGGATAACAAGATGGGATTTTTATCATATTGCATGAATTTATCCCTCTACATCATGTCATCTTGCTTAAGGTGTTACTCTATTCTTATGAACTTAATACTCTAGATGCATGCTGGATAGCGGTCGATGTGTGGAGTAATAGTAGTAGATGCAGGCAGGAGTCGGTCTACTTGTCTCGGACGTGATGCCTATATACATGATCATACCTAGATATTCTCATAACTATGCTCAATTCTGTCAATTGCTCAACAGTAATTTGTTCACCCACCGTAAAATACTTATGCTCTTGAGAGAAGCCACTAGTGAAACCTATGGCCCCCGGGTCTATTTTCCATCATATTAATCTTCCAACACTTAGTTATTTCCGTTGCTTTTATTTTACTTTGCATCTTTATCATAAAAATACCAAAAATATTATCTTATCATATCTATCAGATCTTACTCTCGTAAGTGATCGTGTAGGGATTGACAACCCCTTATCGCGTTGGTTGCGAGGATTTATTTGTTTTGTGTAGGTGCGAGGGACTCACGCGTAGCCTCCTACTGGATTGATACCTTGGTTCTCAAAAACTAAGGGAAATACTTACGCTACTTTGCTACATCACCCTTTCCTCTTCAAGGGAAAACCAACGCAGTGCTCAAGAGGTAGCAAGAAGGATTTTTGCGCCGTTGCCGGGGAGGTCTACGCAAAAGTCAACATACCAAGTACCCATCACAAACCCTTATCTCCCGCATTACATTATTTGCCATTTGCCTCTCGTTTTCCTCTCCCCCACTTCACCCTTGCCGTTTTATTCGCCCTCTCTTTTCCGTTTGCCTCTTTTCGCTCGTCTTTCTTTCACCATGTCTGAATCTGGGGAGGTCATCACTAATGAAGGCAGTAATAACAACTTCGGAAATTTTGATGCTTTCGATGATCCTCTTGAGGAACCTACTATCTTGCACACCAAAAAGTTTCGAGTCGGTAGTGGCAATATTATTGGGAAAGGAGTTATTCAAGATTTCTTTACTTGTGCCGGTGCTTTGCCCATTATGGGTGTCTCTATTCTTCATAAAACTAGTAGCCTAGCGGATGCAATATCTTTGCTTGTAGTTGAACTTGAAAGGCAATTTCTTCATATGCATCCTTGCATACAAAGAATTTTCCTAGAATTTTATAATATTGAGCATTCTTCTGTTAAGCGTGCCGCCACTATCTTTTTGGCTCATGAGTTTAGATTCATAATGAAAGAGGCTAGAGAAATCTTTGCGCATTATAGGGTAGATGCTAGTCATCCTCCCATAGAAGCTATCCTTTTTAATCAAGAAGACATGATGCGTTTACAATCTTTGGATCATGTTGCTTATAATGAAAATCTTAGGAAAAAGGTTCCAGCCGATGTTCTAGTTGATAGAATTTCCGAGCTTAATGATGATTTTGCTATTCAGAATAATGGATTAGGTTTTTCTCTTGAACGAAGGCTTGTGACTTTTTGCCAAAAGAATGCTTGTAATGATGAATTGGTTGTGCAATACAAAGGGCCAAGGGAGGAACCCATACCTCCCGAGATTGATCTTGGGGACTTTTGTCCCATTAAATTTAGCCCTTTTGATTATTTTTGCTTGCCTCAAAGAAAACATGCTGCTGAACGTAGAGAATATGAGAAAAGTTTTCATGACTTACCGTACCATTATTACGGCAATACCTAGATCTATCCTTGCTTTTATGCCTAGCTAGGGGCGTTAAACGATAGCGCTTGTTGGGAGGCAACCCAATTTTATTTTTAGTTTTTTGCTTTTTGCGTCTGTTTAGGAATAAATATTTTTTGATCTAGCCTCTGGTTAGATGTGTTTTTATGTTTTAATTAGTGTTCGTGGCAAGTTAAATCTATAGGATCTTCTTGGATGATAGTTATTTGATCTTGCTGAAAATTCCAGAAACTTTCTGTTCACGAAAACAATTGTTAAAATTTACCAGAACGTGATAAAATATTGATTCCAATTGCAGCAGATCAATAAACAAATTATTTAGGCGTCCTATTTTGGCTGAAGTTTTAGAGTTCCAGAAGTTTGCGTTAGTTACAGATTACTACAGACTGTTCTGTTTTTGACAGATTCTGTTTTTCGTGTGTTATTTTCTTATTTTGATGAGTCTATGGCTAGTAAAAGAGTTTATAAACCATAGAGAAGTTGGAATACAGTAGGTTTAACACCAATATAAATAAAGAATGAGTTTTTTACAGTACCTTGAAGTGGTCTTTTGTTTTCTTTCGCTAACGGAGCTCACGGGATTTTCTGCTAAGTTTTGTGTTGTGAAGTTTTCAAGTTTTGGGTAAAAGATTTGATGGATTATGGAACAAGGAGTGGCAAGAGCCTAAGCTTGGGGATGCCCATGGGACCCCCAAGATAATCTAAGGACACCATAAAGCCAAAGCTTGGGGATGCCCCGGAAGGCATCCCCTCTTTCGTCTACTTCCATCGGTAACTTTACTTGGAGCTATATTTTTATTCACCACATGATATGTGTTTTGCTTGGAGCGTCTTGTATGATTTGAGTCTTTGTTTGTTAGTTTACCACAATCATCCTTGCTGTACACACCTTTTGAGAGAGACACACATGATTCGGAATTTATTAGAATACTCTATGTGCTTCACTTATATGTTTTGAGCTATATAGTTTTGCTCTAGTGCTTCACTTATATCTTTTAGAGCACGGTGGTGGATTTGTTTTATAGAAACTATTGATCTCTCATGCTTCACTTATATTATTTTGTGAGTCTTAAAATAGCATGGTAATTTGCTTAAATAATCCTAATATGTTAGGTATTCAAGATTAGTAAAAACTTTCTTATGAGTGTGTTGAATACTAAGAGAAGTTTGATGCTTGATAATTGTTTTGAGATATAAAGGTGGTAATATCATAGTTGTGCTAGTTGAGTAATTGTGGAATTGAAAAATACATGTGTTGGAGTTTGTGATTCCCGTAGCATGCACGTATGGTGAACCGTTATGTAACGAAGTCGGAGCATGAAGTATTTGTTGATTGTCTTCCTTTGTGTGGCGGTCGGGATCGCGCGATGGTTAACTCCTACCAACCCTTCCCCTAGGAGCATGCGTAGTAGTACTTTGCTTCGAGGGCTAATAAATTTTTGCAATAAGTATATGAGTTCTTTATGACTAATGTGAGTCCATGGATTATACGCACACTTACCTTTCCACAATTTTCTAGCCTCTTCGGTACCGCGCATTGCCCTTTCTCACCTTGAGAGTTGGTGCAAACTTCGCCGGTGCATCCAAACCCCGTGATATGATACGCTCTATCACACATAAACCTCCTTATATCTTCCTCAAAACAGCCACCATACCTACCTATTATGGCATTTCCATAGCCATTCCGAGATATATTGCCATGCAACTTTCCACCGTTTCGTTTATCATGACATACTCCATCATTGTCATATTGCTTTGCATGATCATGTAGTTGACATTGTATTTGTGGCAAAGCCACCGTTCATAATTCTTTCATACATGTCGCTCTTGATTCATTGCATATTCCGGTACACCGCCGGAGGCATTCATATAGAGTCATACTTTGTTCTAAGTATTGAGTTGTAATTCATGAGTTGTAAGTAAATAAAAGTGTGATGATCATCATTATTAGAGCATTGTCCCAAGTGAGGAAAGGATGATGGAGACTATGATTCCCCCACAAGTCGGGATGAGACTCCGGACTAAATAAAAAAAAAGAGGCCATAAAAAAAGAGAAAAGGCCCAAATAAGAAAATGAAAAAAATGAGAGAAAAAGAGAGAAGGGACAATGTTACTATCCTTTTACCACACTTGTGCTTCAAAGTAGCACCGTGATCTTCATAATAGAGAGTCTCTCATTTTGTCACTTTCATATACTAGTGGGAAATTTCATTATAGAACTTGGCTTGTATATTCCAATGATGGGCTTCCTCAAATGCCCGAGGTCTTCGTGAGCAAGCAAGTTGGATGCACACCCACTTAGTTTCTTTTTGAGCTTTCATACACTTATAGCTCTAGTGCATCCGTTGCATGGAAATCCCTACTCCTCGCATTAACATCAATTGATGGGCATCTCCATAGCCCGTTGATTAGCCTCGTTGATGTGAGACTTTCTCCTTTTTTGTCTTCCCACATAACCCCTACCATCATACCTTATTCCACCATAGTGCTATATCCATGGCTTGCGCTCATGTATTGCGTAAGAGTTGAAAAGGCTGAAGCGCGTTAAAAGTATGAACCAATTGCTTGGCTAAAACCGGGGTCGTACATGATATGAATATTTTGTGTGGGGAAGATGGAGCATAGCCAGACTATATGATTTCATAGGAATAACTTGCTTTGGCTATGTTATTTTGATAAGACATAATTGCTTAGTTAGTATGCTTGAAATATTATTGTTTTTATGTCAACATTAAACTTTTGTCTTGAATCTTATGGATCTGAACATTCATGCCACAATAAGAAGAATTACATTGAAATTATGCCAAGTAGCATTCCACATCAAAAATTCTGTTTTTATCATTTACCTACTCGAGGACAAGCATGAATTAAGCTTGGGGATGCTTGATACGTCTCCAACATATCTATAATTTTTGATTGCTCCATGCTATATTATCTTCTGTTTTGGACATTATTGGGCTTTATTATTCACTTTTATATTATTTTTGGGACTAACCTATTAACCGGAGGCCCAACCCAGAATTGTTGTTTTTGCCTATTTCAGAGTTTCGCAGAAAAAGAATATCAAACGGAGTCCAAACGGAATGAAACCTTCGGGAACGTGATTTTCGGAACGAACGTGATCCAGAGGACTTGGACCCTACGTCAAGAAATCAACCAGGAGGGCACGAGGTAGGGGGCGCGCCTACCCCCCCAGGCGCGCCCTCCACCCTCGTGGGCCCCCTGTTGCTCCACCGACGTACTCCTTCCTCCTATATATACCTACGTACCCCCAAACGATCAGATACGGAGCCAAAAACCTAATTCCACCGCCGCAACCTTCTGTACCCACGAGATCCCATCTTGGGGCCTGTTCCGGAGCTCCGCCGGAAGGGGCATCGATCACGGAGGGCTTCTACATCAACACCATAGCCTCTCCGATGATGTGTGAGTAGTTTACCTCAAACCTTCGGGTCCATAGTTATTAGCTAGATGGCTTCTTCTCTCTTTTTGGATCTCAATACAATGATCTCCCCCTCTCTCGTGGAGATCTATTCGATGTAATCTTCTTTTGCGGTGTGTTTGTTGAGACCGATGAATTGTGGGTTTATGATCAAGTTTATCTATGAACAATATTTGAATCTTCTCTGAATTCTTTTATGTATGATTGGTTATCTTTGCAAGTCTCTTCGAATTATCAGTTTGGTTTGGCCTACTAGATTGATCTTTCTTGCAATGGGAGAAGTGCTTAGCTTTGGGTTCAATCTTGCGGTGTCCTTTCCCAGTGACAGTAGGGGCAACAAGGCATGTATTGTATTGTTGCCATCGAGGATAACAAGATGGGATTTTTATCATATTGCATGAATTTATCCCTCTACATCATGTCATCTTGCTTAAGGTGTTACTCTGTTCTTATGAACTTAATACTCTAGATGCATGCTGGATAGCGGTCGATGTGTGGAGTAATAGTAGTAGATGCAGGCAGGAGTCGGTCTACTTGTCTCGGACGTGATGCCTATATACATGATCATACCTAGATATTCTCATAACTATGCTCAATTCTGTCAATTGCTCAACAGTAATTTGTTCACCCACCGTAAAATACTTATGCTCTTGAGAGAAGCCACTAGTGAAACCTATGGCCCCCGGGTCTATTTTCCATCATATTAATCTTCCAACACTTAGTTATTTCCGTTGCTTTTATTTTACTTTGCATCTTTATCATAAAAATACCAAAAATATTATCTTATCATATCTATCAGATCTTACTCTCGTAAGTGACCGTGTAGGGATTGACAACCCCTTATCGCGTTGGTTGCGAGGATTTATTTGTTTTGTGTAGGTGCGAGGGACTCACGCGTAGCCTCCTACTGGATTGATACCTTGGTTCTCAAAAACTAAGGGAAATACTTACGCTACTTTGCTACATCACCCTTTCCTCTTCAAGGGAAAACCAACGCAATGCTCAAGAGGTAGCAGTATGATATGTGCAAATGGGAGTAAGTCTTGATAATTAAAACAAAGGTTTGTTCTAGTAGCTGAAATAATTTTATAGCCTTTGTTCGTTTTAGTCTAGATAACCAAGACTTCTCGTGTGACTGTTTTTAAATGAAATGATCTTAATTAAGAATAGCCATGCACAAGAGAAAGTCTTAAAAGACTTGGGTGTTGAGAAAATTTGTAGAGAAGATGATGTTTGAAATGCTCAATCCCATATTATTAATTTTAATAGACTTGATAGCACTTGTGGATTAAATTGTCTAGGGGAATTTTGTTGAAGGGTGAACGAGATTATGCCAAAAATATGTGTTGTATCTCTTACATAGTGCTTCAACTTCTCGTTAGTGCCATGGCCATGCTACTCTATGAACGTGTACGTGTGTAAATATGGCTTCATCACCTTTCTTGATGTTATGCTGAGGACTCCGCTAGCCAATGAACGATCCACCAAGAGCAAAAGCTCGGATTTTGCCTATGAGTTTGTTACCGTACGTAGTGGCAACACTACAAACACATATTATTTGGCTTTGTCTTGAATGGGGTGTGTATGTGATAAATAAAGGGGACTGATCAAAAGAGCTTGAAAGAGACACATATCGGTCCATAGTTCCCAAACATTAAGCACAGTGAAACTCTATGCATGATCCCTTATTTGGCATAATCTCTTCATGTGACAACCAAAGTTTCAACAAATAATGATTGAAATAAAGTGCTTAAGAGCCTTGAGGATGAGATAATTGTGGGTATGTTTATGAGCACTAATGCATCATGTTTTTCTACATGCTCCCTAGCATATGTTTTTATGTCTCTATCAAAGAAAACTCTTCCGTGCATTCCCGGCAAGTAAGTGTTGTCTAGAATAAATAGAATGATAGTGTTGCAAAGTTGTTTTATCTAGTAGATCAAAGACTTTGCGTTGATTATCTTTGCTTCACTAGTACTTGCACAATAACCATGCCATCACTACAACTATACTAAGTTTTCAGGTCAAGACACGGAGGGCTATCTAGGCGTACCGATCGTAAGTGAACCAAAACCTTCTCGTTATTTTGGTTTAAACAACTGAATTCCTTATGATTCAGATTTCTCTCTATGTTGCTCGAGGACGATAAAGTTTAAGCTTGGGGGAGTTTATGAGTGATACATTTACACTCATTCACCCTTAGGCTAGCCATAGTGGGGGGAACTTAGGTAGTAACTTAACACATCCCAAGACAATTTTGCTTATGTGGCAAGTATTTAATGAGGAAAGAGGTGCTTATGGTAACATAATATGTTACTGTAACATAGCGCTTCCCGAGGCAAAATGAGTCTATGAGCTAATAAATGAAGCAATCTATGATACTACTACTATGTTACTTTGCACTATGGAGGTAGTAACTTAGACTAGTGTCATATGCATGACACTAGTATAAGTTACTCCCTACTATGACCAGCCTTATTTAAACCGAGATATTTCATTTAAAAAGGAGATATTCACTTTGATATTGCTACTAATGACTAATAAATGCAAAGGATTCTACAAATCCTCTCTATGTGTTCCCACGGGAAATGGGCTATAAAAAGGGAAGAAATCACGTGTGAACATGAAAATGAAGAAAGAGAGAATCAACATGAGGCGTGTTAGAAGAAACAACACAAAAGACAGCGTTTCAGATGAGTGCAGGCGCTCGTATGAGCGGTCGTATGGCATGGATTTCAAGATAGAACGTCTACTAGAACAACTTTTACAAAGAGGACCCCATCAAATTGACAACAGGGGAGCGTCGAACGAAGCCAAAACAGGACCATCTTCATCTTCATCCACAAACCCTAGCCGCCACCATTTCCATCTCCGTAGCCACCATCACCACCATAGTGCTTCCTCATATAGTTCATACTTGTAATCATGCATTGCACAAGTGTAGGGACCGAGAGTATATCGACCAGGCAGGGGGTGAATGGGAGATTCAAAAATTCTTTCGAATGTTTTGCATCTATCCCAAACACAGTAGCGGAATAAACTTTAACAAAAAGAAACTTAAGCAGGTATCTTACTGAGGAACAAAACCTTTAATATAGGTTCGAGTATACTAGATAGCAGGCTTGACTATCACGATGGTAATGCAACACGCTAGCAATTGCAGTAGCATGAGAGGAATCTATATGCAAACAACAAGGTAAATGCAGGCAAAGGTGAAAGAACTAGAATATTGCTCGAAGGATAAGAGAGATATCTAGCAGTTTGCACAGGAAGGATAAATGATCAAATCATAAGCAAATACATTATCATCGCAGAGCACGAAAGACAATTCTTGAATGAAATACCGAGTGAAAAGAAATAACAAGTGGTGCTCGACGGTGACAAGTGTATTTGGTAGACCAGTTCCTCCTTCTGCCAAAGGACCACGTCTGGTTGGAGGGACTTGTGACTGAACACAGGAGCAAACCTCTCTCCGTCCTATTCTCCTTCAACTAGGAGCTGATGAGACTCCAGTTGATTTCACTCGTGGTAGATGCTTCAGCGATCTCCAAACCTTCGATAGACTTCCTTTGCGGACCACAATTGCTCTTGGTTGCTAAAGATCTTGCTTAGTGAAGACAACAACTCTTCAACACTCGAGCCGACACCTACCCATCTAGAGAGCGCACAACTCTCAAGGGTAATAGGTACAAGAACTCTAACTCAGAACTACTGTGATGTTCAACCACTGTCTAAGTTTTGGTTCTTGGTTTTCTCTCGATGGATTTTAAACTCAAATCGCTCGGAGAGGGCTTGCTCAATAAATCTTCTCAGAAATCTTAAGCGGAGCAGTCAACGGACAACGTTGGAGCGGGGTGGCTATTTATAGCCTCAGCCTTCCCTGAAGGGAAATGACCAAAATGGACATGCGGGTTAGCCAATGGCCGAATGACACAAGTCCAAAAGTCAGAATTTGAGAACAACAGTAACACTCCTTGTGGAGAAAGAAATGCTAACTCTTCAGTCCGAAAGATATCTCTTTCAGCACTGAAGAACTACGTCTTCTGCTGATAGGTAATCATTCAGAGCATAGAGAGATTTCTCTTAGTCTTGCATAGGTTTGGGCTAAGCATCACAACGGATCTAAGCTTCGAGAACCTATACCCCTCTTGATAGTACGGAGGTCCTAACACTCAAGAAAGAGAAGAAGAATAACGAAGTAAATTCTACGTCTTTGCCTTGCCTTCAGTCTTCTCAGTCAATTTTCTTTGGATGGCCTTCGAACTAGTTGCTTCACCATAGCAATAGATTTTAAGGGGTCGACATGTTTACATCAATCATCTCGCCACAACGGCCGAGAGAGATATGACAAATCTTCTCTTTTTATCAAATATCCTTCGGTGAAGTTCCTCGAATTTGACACCAAAGATGGAATTCTTCTTCGGTTCTGCATGGACTATTTCTCTTTGTGTGCACTAACAAACACATCAGTCCATGCATGTCTCTGTTAACAATCTCCAAAAACACAAGAGGGAAATAATTGCACCAACAATCTCCCTCTTTTTGGACGATTGTTGACAAAACAGAATACATCGAAAGATAGATGAAGTGAAAAGAAGTAGGATGTGAATTGATTAAGAGAGAAGAGAGATTTACGAAGATGAACACGCTCCCCCTGAATGTATGCATCATACTGAAGATAGTTCATTTGTGGCAATGCTTGAGAGATAAGCTGGGAGGTAGCGATGTGAATCTTCGTGCGAGAAGCATTGTTGTATGTAGCCATCCAGGGCATTGATCAATGCTCTCATTACCGCCTAAGGTATTTCATATGATAACACAACCTTGAAAAAAGATTTGTTAAATATTATGAGTACTTTGAAATGATTTGTAGCTAAGCCATGAGGATTTTCTGAGAACATAATACGAATCCACGCCAGGTATAATAGATAACTGTAGATTAGGTACACAAAGTATATCACAACAAGGGATGCTCATTAAAATATCTCGAAGAGAATGAGCTCCAAATGGAGTTTTCCTTCAGCAAGAATGAATAGATAACAACTGACGAAGGAAAACATCACATCGGAAAGACTGAGTTGTTATATAATTCAAGAATCGAATGGAATCAGTCTAGAGACAAATTTTCTTCCCCTGCATTGTTAGAAACACATCATAGAGTGGCAAGAAGAAAAAAACATGATACATATAGAGACGATGGATATCTCTTTTCAGATAGATAAGCTTGTCAATATCCTTTGAAGTATTATTACTTCACCTGCAACTAGGACAGAAATAAGAATCGAAGATAATCATTGCAGGGAAGTAAATGTCGATAGCACCTGCAACCAAATAACCGAGAGCAAATAGGATTGCATGGGTAATTAACGGTACATGACGACGAAGTTCACCAACACCAACACCACTTGCGGTGCTATAAAGTTTCACGACCAAAACAACAAATAGTTCAATGGCGAAAACCCAACTTGTTTGAAGGAAAAACAAAAGGCAAATGAAACCCCCCTGCAAATATCCCGCTCATCTATCCTATCGATGTTCTTCTCCCCCTTTTTTTCAACAAGTGTCAAACGGAATGAGAAAAGCATGCGAGGAGCTACTCGTCCATAGAACCCTCAGAACTCGAACTGTTTGGCAAAGTAGAACGAGGAATAGTTGAAGCCAAGGTTGGAGCAGGACTTGGAGCATGGACTTCAGGAGCAGCTTCTAGAGTGGAGCGAGGAGCATCTGGTTTGAAAATCACAGTGCCAGCAGTATCTTCAATCTAATTGTCTGGTTCCACAAATAGAAGGTCAGTTGAGTCAGAATGCTGAGGAAGTACTGGGGTTTGCCTTCGAATGTGAGGAACTTCAAATAGATTCAGATGGTCATGTTCTTTTTTGATCCTTTTGTTGATAGCTGCTCGCGAGAGTAATGCTTGCGCAGAAGAGTCCATGAGCGCTTGTGAAGTTCTTTCTCACGCGGGAGAGCTTGGCGAGTGTAATTGTGAAGCAAATTGATTTTAGCCATTATTTCCAGCTTTACTTTGCGATCGAGCTTGATGTGGCTCTCCAGGGCATGCTTTGTCCGAAGACAAATCCCATATAATGATGGATTTTCATCCCGAGGATTTCCAAAGTGGCCTTTATAACCTTAGGAGCAGCCGCAGAAGCGGAGGCACTAGCATCAATTGGAGTTTTTCCTTTCCCAATATCATTCACAATTCGAAGAGTACCACGAACTGGAGGCATGAAAACTTTCGGCACATGGGGGTAGAAAAACTTCTTCTTTGTGAGTTGTTCGATCGCAAACATGATCCAGGGAGCATATGGCTTCAAGACTTGGGCACTGTCAGCTGCGTATGCTAAGTTCTGAATGAATGGATCGGGGATATCGAAGTGAATGCCATTTGATATAGCATTGAGAGCATTTTCCACGATGCCTTGAATGGTTTCTGGCCTGTTTGTTCGTGTGATGGAATTGCACAGAATGTAGAACAATACATTGTTCCCATAGGACAAGTTCTTGGAATTGGCTTTAGCAGACACTTCCCACTAGTGCAATCTGTGTTCACAAGTTTCATCAAACTTGCACCAAGGGAGATTTAGAAGAGCCAGGAACTGGTGAGTTGAGCACTTAATCTTTTCTTCCTCAATCATCCATTCGAGTATCCATGTGCTGCTATCAACAAGATCTTCTGAGATATAAAGTGTGGCGAAGAACTGAAGGATAACTTCACGGTTCTAGTGATGATTGAAGCAGAGGAAGCTCTTCAGGAAGACATGTTCAATTTACTCGATGGTATGGTGAAAGCAAGGTAAATGCTCGAGCTCCGCAAAGTCCAAGATCTTGTGCTTGAATATGCGATTCTTGCAGAACAGGATTCGAGCATAATACACAGCTTGTTCTTTGGTCCAAAACCTTGGTGACATGGAAGTCCTTTCTCCTTCATATGGGTTGGTACTAAAGAAAGCAAGTTTCGAGCGATGAAATTGCTCGTTGAAAGCTGGACCATTTGGACCGTCCTCTATAGGAAACAAAGGAAATGTCTCAAGTGGATTCCTTAGAGGTTCTTCTTCGGCTGAGCATCTGGTTAGAGACTCATCAGGAATAGCATAATCTTCTTCAATTGGTTTAAGAGGAGCGTTGCGCTTCCTTGACCTTGTAGACATGGATGGCTTCGAAGAACTTGAAGATCCATCAATTTTGCTTGCTGGAAATCCTTCAACATTTCTCATTTCTTCGGGCACTAGGGCCTTATCTTTCGCAGACACAACTTCCTTGGGTTCAGGTACTAGTGGTGGACTAACAATAACTTGAGCCAACGGCTCAACAAATTTCTTTTCTTCCTCTTCCACTTTTTGTCCTATGGAACGAGGAGCAGAGTCGACATCCATCGGTATGGGAACAACAAAAGATGTGACTGGGGTAGTTTTCTCTCGAGGAGCAGATTGCTCCCCCTCAATCTTGTCATCCTTCTTGCTTGAGGCAGAAGGGTCAACTTGCATGGGCACAGGAGGTGAAGGATTTGGCTTTTCAACTTCAATCTCCTCATCAATTTGGTCACTATTGTCCTGTTGCTGAGGTGGTGCGTTTTCTTCATCTGGATTGTTGAGAAAAATATCAACCACATCATTTTGCTCGTCTTGAGCTGTGGGCACGGGAACAATGACCTTGGGGGCAACCTGCTGCTCGGCTTCTTCTTCATGAGGTGGTGATGGAGGAATCTGCTACAAAGGTGCACTTGTGGGATAGGAACAACTTCAGAGGCCACAACCTGAATGCAGTGATCCTTCTTTCCTTTCGGCTTAGCTGCTCTAGCTAACGCCTTCTGACGTTTTTCATCTTGAATTCTCCTTCGAGCAAGATCTGCCTTGCGTTCAACTTCTTCATTCTTTCTGTCACACTGATACGTCCATTTTGCATCATGCTTTTATATCGATATTTATTGCATTATGGGCTGTTATTACACGTTATGTCACAATACTTATGCCTATTCTCTCTTATTTTACAAGGTTTACATGAAGAGGGAGAATGCCGGCAGCTGGAATTCTGGGCTGGAAAATGAGCAAATATTAGAGACCTATTCTGCACAACTCCAAAAGTCCTGAAACTCCACGGAAGTTATTTTTGGAATTAATAAAAAATACTGAGCGAAGAAAGTACCAGAGGGGGGCCACCCACCATCCACGAGGGTGGGGGGCGCGCCCCCTGCCTCGTGGGCCCCCTGGCAGGCCTCCGGTGCCCATCTTCTGCTATATGAAGTCTTTTACCCTGGAAAAAATCATAAGCAATCTTTCGGGAAGAAACTCCGCCGCCACGAGGCGGAACCTTGGCGGAACCAATCTAGGGCTCCGGCGGAGCTGTTCTGCCGGGGAAACATCCCTCCGGGAGGGGGAAATCATCACCATTGTCATCACCAATGATCCTCTCATCGGGAGGGGGTCAATCTCCATCAACATCTTCACTAGCACCATCTCCTCTAAAACCCTAGTTCATCTCTTGTATCCAATCTTTGACCCAAAGCCTCAGATTAGTACCTGTGGGTTGCTAGTAGTGTTGATTACTCCTTGTAGTTGATGCTAGTTGGTTTATTTGGTGGAAGATCATATGTTCAGATCCTATATACATATTAATATCCCTCTAATTATGAACATGAATATGATTTGTGAGTAGTTACGTTTGTTCCTGAGGACATGGGAGAAGTCTTGCTATAAGTAGTCATGTGAATTTGGTATTCATTTGATATTTTGATGAGATGTATGTTGTCTCTCCTCTAGTGGTGTTATGTGAACATCGACTACATGACACTTCACCACTGTTTGGGCCTAGAGGAAGGCATTGGGAAGTAATAAGTAGATGATGGGTTGCTAGAGTGACAGAAGCTTAAACCCTAGTTTATGCGTTGCTTCGTAAGGGGCTGATTTGGATCCATATGTTTCATGCTATGGTTAGATTTACCTTAATACTTCTTTTGTAGTTGCAGATGCTTGCAATAGGGGTTAATCATAAGTGGGATGCTTGTCCAAGAAAGGGCAGCACCCAAGCACCGGTCCACCCACATACCAAATTATCAAAGTAACAAACACGAATCATATAAGCGTGATGAAAACTAGCTTGACGATAATTCCCATGTGTCCTTGGGAGCGCTTTCCTTTATATAAGAGTTTGTCCAGGCTTGTCCTTTGCTACAAAAAGGATTGGGCCATCTTGCTGCACCTTATTTACTTTCATTAGTTGTTTCCCGTTACAAATTACCTTATCACAAAACTACTCGTTATCGATAATTTCAGCGCTTGCAGAAAATACCTTACTGAAAACCGGTTGTCATTTCCTTCTGCTCCTCGTTGGGTTCGACACTCTTACTTATCGAAAGGACTACGATAGATCCCCTATACTTGTGGGTCATCAAGACTCTTTTCTGGCGCCGTTGCTAGGGAGTGAAGCGCCTTTGGTAAGTGGAAATCGGTAAGGAAAAATTTATATAGTGTGCTGATACGTCTCCGTCGTATCTATAATTTTTGATTGTTCCATGCCAATATTCTACAACTTTCATATACTTTTGGCAACTTTTTATATTATTTTTGGGACTAACATATTGATCCAGTGCCCAGTGCCAGTTCCTGTTTGTTGCATGTTTTATGTTTCGCAGAAACCCCATATCAAACGGAGTCCAAACGGGATAAAAACGGACGGAGAATTATTTTGGAATATTTCTGATTTTTGGGAAGTAAAATCAACGCGAGACGGTGCCCGAGGTGGCCACGAGGGTGGGGCCCACACCCACTCCAGGCAGGCGCGCCCCTGACCCTCGTGGGCCACCCGTAAGGCGGTTGATTGTGACGCCCGGATAATTAAGCTACAGTGAACCTCTACCTAATGATGCCACATCATCTCGGTTACTGTTGATAAACTCGCGTTGATTCGAAATCGATTCAAATTTAAATTCAAAATCAAGTCAAACGATAAAGCTTTTCAAATATTAAAACTAAATTGTTCGGGTTGTGCCAAATAATGCATAGGTAATTATGGCAGAGAAACCACACTTTTATAAAATGTCTCAATACTCTAAAATGAGTAAAACAGTAGCAAAAACAATTATTTAAATGCTTTCAAAATAATAAACAATTACAAACTATTATATTTAGGTGCCAAGTTAATTGTGGCAGTGGTATAATTACTATTTCTAATTTAGGAGCTGACTATAGGTTTTACAAAGCTAAAGAAACTAAAAGTAAAAAAAAACAGAAAGAAAAAAAACAAAAAGGCTAACACCCCTCCCACTGGGCTCAAGCCCAGCAGGCGACCGGCCCACCTGGCCCAACCAACCGGCCGACCCACTCCATATCCATATCCCCCTGAAACCCAAGCCATAACCACTTGTCACCCCACTCGCTCCCCCCACTCCCCCACGATCCCCACCCCACGTCTCCCTCCTCCCCCTCCCGATTCTGGACCGGGGCACTTGCCCCCGCCGCCGCTGCCCGGTGCCGGCCCCTCGCCGCCACGACATCGTAGTCGTCGCTGCCTCCTCATCCCCACTGACGAGCTCCGTCGCCGGATCGACCGGGTCGACCCCGACGCCGACATCTCCCCCGAACGGCGCCGTCTTCCGCCGCCCTCATCGCCGGTGACACTGCCGCCACCTCCCCGAGCCCGCTGCCTCCCCCCTGCAGCTCCCCTGTGAGGAACCCCCCTCATTTCCTCCCTTTCCTCCCGTCGCCGCGCCGTGTACCACGCCCCGTCCGGCATGCCCCTGCTTGCACGCCCTCGCGTCTTGCCGCGCGCCTCGCCCGCATCGCCCGCATCGCCTGCGTTCGCCGCCGACTGCGGTCCGCGCTTCCCCTGCTCGCACCGCCGCGCCGCCCTGTCCCCTCGCCCCGCCACGCCGCTGCTCCGGCCCCGGCCACGGGCCATGCGCCGACCCCTTCCTCCACCTCCCCTGCTAGCCGCGCCGGGCGCCGGCGCCCACGCGCCCGCTCCGGCCCCGTTCCGGCCTCGTCGTGCCCTGCCTTCGCCCAGTGGCCGCGTGCGCGCGGCACAGCCGTGGCTGGCTGGCCACAGCCGCCGCCCCACCCTGGGTCACTGACCACAGGGGCCCCCGCCCTGGCCAGATAGGCATATGACAGTGGGGCCCGCGCCCAAAACGTTAAAAAAAGGATAGATAAAAAAATTAAAATTAAATTAATAAATTAATTAATTAACTTAATTAATCCCGCTTAGTTAAACTAATTAAACTTAGTTAACCTAAATATCTAATTAAACTAACTAATCTGTTAGTTAGGGCAATGTGTCAATGACAGATGGGACCCACACGTCAGCTTGATCCAGTCAGCACCTTTGTTGACTGATGATGTCATGCTGATGTCATGCTGATGCAGTAATGCCATTTTTGGATTAAATTAATAATAATAATTTATAAATTAATTTAAATCTTTAAAAATGAATATAAAATAATCCGTAACTCGGATGGGAAAACTTTGTACATGAAAGTTGATCAGGACGACGAGACGAATCCGAATACGGAGCCCGTTCGTGCACCACACATCCCCAGCATAGCGAACATGCAACTTTCCCCCTCCGGTTCATCTGTCCAAAAACGCGAAACACCGGGGATACTTTCCCGGATGTTTCCCCCCTTCGTCGGTATCACCTCCTACCGCGTTAGGGCATACCTAGCACCGCGTTTTGCCTCCTTATGTTTTGTGATGCTTTGTTTGCTCCGTATTTACTGTTTCTTCACCCTCTCCTTCTCCGGTAGACTACGAGACCGACGCCGCTGCTACCCAGTACGTCTACGGTGTTGACGACCCCTCCTACTTGCCAGAGCAACCAGGCAAGCCCCCCCCCTTGATCACCTGATATTGCCTATTCTTCTCTATACTGCTTGCATTAGAGTAGTGTAGCATGTTACTGCTTTCCGTTAATCCTATCCGGATGCATAGCCTGTCCTTGCTACTACTGTTGTTACCTTTACCTGCAATCCTACTTGCTTAGTATAGGATGCTAGTTTTCCATCAGTGGCCCTACATTCTTGTCCGTCTGCTATGCTATACTATCGGGCCGTGATCACTTGGGCGGTGATCACGGGTATATATGATATACTTTATATACATGACACATGTGGTGACTAAAGTCGGGTCGGCTCGTTGAGTACCCGCAAGTGATTCTGGTGAGGGGGCTGAAAGGACAGGTGGCTCCATCCCGGTAGAGGTGGGCCTGGGTTCCTGACGGCCCCCGACTGTTACTTTATGGCGGAGCGACAGGGCAGGTTGAGACCACCTAGGAGAGGGGTGGCCTGGCCCTGGTCGGCGTTCGCGGATACTTAACACGCTTAACGAGATCTTGGTATTTGATCTGAGTCTGGCCATTTGGTCTATACGCACTAACCAGCTACGCGGGAACAGTTATGGGCACTCGACGTCGTGGTATCAGCCGAAGCTCTTTTTGACGTCAGCGACGGAGCGGCGCGCGCCGGATTGGACTGGAACGCCTGCTAGGCTAGGTCTGCTTCCGGCCGCCCTCGCAACGTGCATGTGTGCAATGGGCGATGGGCCCAGACCCCTGCGCGCATAGGATTTAGACCGGCGTGCTGACCTCTCTGTTGAGCCTAGGTGGGGCTGCGACGTGTTGATCTTCCGAGGCCGGGCATGACCCAGGAAAGTGTGTCCGGCCAATTGGGATCAAGCGTGTTGGGTTATGTGGTGCACCCCTGCAGGGAAGTTTATCTATTCGAATAGCCATGTCCCTCGGTAAAAGGACGACCCGGAGTTGTACCTTGACCTTATGACAACTAGAACTGGATACTTAATAAAATACACCCTTCCAAGTGCCAGATACAACCCGGTGATCGCTCTCTAACAGGGCGACGAGGAGGGGATCGCCGGGTAGGATTATGCTATGCGATGCTACTTGGAGGACTTCAATCTACTCTCTTCTACATGCTGCAAGATGGAGGCTGCTAGAAGCGTAGTCTTCGACAGGATTAGCTATCCCCCTCTTATTCTGGCATTCTGCAGTTCAGCCCACTGATATGGCCCTTTACACATATACCCATGCATATGTAGTGTAGCTCCTTGCTTGCGAGTACTTTGGATGAGTACTCACGGTTGCTTTACTCCCCCTTTCCCTTCTACCTGGTTGTCGCAACCAGATGCCGGAGCCCAGGAGCCAGACGCCACCGTCGATGACGACTCCTACTACACCGGAGGAGCCTACTACAACGTGCAGCCCGCTGACGACGACCAGGAGTACTTAGGAGGACCCCAGGCAGGAGGCCTGCGCCTCGTTCGATCTGTATCCCAGTTTGTGCTAGCCTTCTTAAGGCAAACTTGTTTAACTTATGTCTGTACTCAGATGTTGTTGCTTCCGCTGACTCGTCTATGATCGAGCACTTGTATTCGAGCCCTCGAGGCCCCTGGCTTGTATTATGATGCTTGTATGACTTATTTATGTGGTAGAGTTGTGTTGTGATATCTTCCCATGAGTCCCTGATCTTGATCGTACACATTTGCATGCATGATTAGTGTACGGTCAAATCGGGGGGCGTCACAAGTTGGTATCAGAGCCAACTGCCTGTAGGAATCCCCCTTTCCAACTCCTTGGCCGAAGTTGAGTCTAGTCATTGCTAAACTTTTACTAACATGGTTGTGTGGCTTACGGGCCCACGTCGCCATTGGGTGGTATTAGGATCTTTTACTCCTTGTCTATACTCTGGGACTCTGATCTCTCTTCTATTCGGGTTAATTGAATTTTGCTAAATCTGACATTAGGATCTCGTTATCACTTTCACCCGGAGAGCCCCTTATTACTAATGATCGTCTGCTGCACGTGAAGACCCTGAAGATACTCTCCGCTGATAACCCGAGAACTTATGTTCATCGCTTTTGCAATTCCCCTTCATTGATAGACTCCTAAGGATAACCACGTATACTCGCCATTCATACAATGTTTCCCAGTTGATCTTGTTATTACAAGATACCCCGTAATTCTCTTTGCTGCTCCGAGAATCCTTTGAGCTTACTGCCTTGCTGTTCTTTGCCACATGAATACCACTATGGATAATTTCTAGCACTCACCGGATATTTGCTCATCCCCAGTTGATTCATGTATTTCCCAAAAGTCTTCAAAATACTATTTGAACTTCCGAAATCATGAGTAGCCTATTGCTCTTGAAATTCTTACTTGCTTGCATTATGGTTAATCCCATAAGTCTATAATCTTATTGGTATCTCTTGTCATTATCATTTTGAGTCCGTTGATTCAATTTGTTGCGAATGCTCGCAATGCCCAAATCAGATCCTAGTATTCATCCTTCCGGCTCAGACGTCATTTTAAACGTGAGCTGGATCTCGACCAATCAAATTTTCCATCGATTGTACCCGTAAGTTTACTCGACTTATCCATCCTCAATCAGAGCGTTTGCTTCTGATCCCTTGAATTTGAAATTATAAATCCTTTGCATTGAGCTTTGAGTTAGTCAGTTGTTTCTATAATCTGATCTCCTTGCATTCTTTCTTCCTCTGGTTGAGTACTGATGCTCACATCAGATCCCTTGTGGACCACCAGACCCTTTTGTTGGATTTTATCCGACAATGTCCTCCATATTAAATAAGCTTGTGAGCTTTTCCTCGGATACATGATGCCTTTGGTAAATTGTATCCTCTGCTTTGTGAACCATGCTCTACTTTCGAGCTTGTATTATTTACTCCGAAGTTTGTGGTATATGTTCCTAAGATGCCCTGATGGGTTGAACCTACACCTTCCCTAATCCGTGTGAACCCGAAAGATTTCACGGGTCATACTTATCTGGTATTGCATCAGGTAAAAACTTTCAACAACTAATGTCATTTCCGAAATACGAGAGGTAAATGAAAGGTTATGCGTTGAACAAGTGGGAGTCGACCTTGAACCCTGTGTTCATGCCCATGGACACGATGTATACCTTATCATGGAAGCTTCTCTTAAAATAATTATCCCCTTGTAATAATTTCATCTGGTATCCGTGGACGCGGTTCCGACCATGTTCTCCTTTAAATACCATTTCTCGTACAAGTTTAAGCACTTGTCTTCTGTAAGAGCAATACCCCAGTCCAACCTCTACTTTGGTTTGTCGTCGAGTATTACCCCCTGGTATCTCAAGATTATCACGGAACTGCATAACTTCTTATGAGTTCTCCATCAAGTATTACATTCTCATTGATTCCAATTTTTCACGGGCTCCGAGTTATTAAACACTCAAGGACATCGATAACTGAATCGAGTCCACATCACGATTAAACAACTCTTAGTAATCTCCTTTGCTTGCGAGTTCGTACTCGATCACGTCATCCCTAGCCTGCTCGGCTATGTCACTATCGTGCCGATTTTAACTGTGCTACCTGGTCCTTCCCAGCGCACAAATTTTGACAGTGAGCTAATCTTGCGTCGATCTTCCTCGTCTTATCGTTCACCTCGAACAACAAACTTGATTCGAGTTTGTGTCCTACTCGTGGTTCCAATAACCTTTCGCTTTCATCATTCCTCTGACTTGATGTCATCGCCGATAGATTACATCTTCATGAAATATCTCGACAAATGTGTCGTGATTAGCACCAACATTTTGAGCTCTTCCAGGATATCAGTCAAAATTCAGGATGAGAAATACCATCCTTGCCCCTCGATGATTTGTGTTATCATCGGCAACGTTATTGCCCCCCCTCCAATTCAGACTTGATCATGTTATGGAGGTCTTTCCTATCTAGCTTATGTTATGTTCTACATTGAAGTATTACTGTCCTTCATGTCAAGGATGTTGTGAGGATTGCCCCACCTCTTAAGAATTCCTGATATAGTAATACTTCTCGCCATCTCCATTCATTTCCAGGTTCACGTGTTGATTCTAATCGGGATACCAACAGGTGAACTGTGTTGTTTGGATTCTGCCCTTCTAGCAACCCTATTGCTTCGAAGTTAATGGTCGATATTTCATTCTTAGACCATTGGTTATCGAACCACCATTCTAATATTGATCATGCTACTTAAGCCCATATTTCGGGTGCACCTTTCAACCAATGTTTAACTGTGTATGTTTTCCTCGAGCATACATCATTATATCATTTGCACTGACTAATGTTATCTCCTTGTTCACATAATTGTGGAAACCCATCTTTTGGAAGTCTTGATGAATTGTCGCTGAGTTCATCAGCTACCACCTTTTCCCTTCATTGGTTTAATGATGAGCTTTTGTTTCGGAACCCGCTTTCGTAGTAATTTTCCCGAGAATCTTACAATGTCGTCTCGTCAATTTGTTTTGCACCTTTTCTTCTCAGGCATCCTGAGTCTGAGGTATCCTGACACCAATCAGATCTGAATCTCGGTCAGATATGATGGTTGGAGCATTTTTCCAAGAGTCATAGCATTGGTCTTTATATAACCCAGTAGGGTGATATCATGCCTAGAGGCCCTATTGTTATAGATTCCTTTTCAGCAAGGTTATCCATTCTTCCATGAGGAAATTGTAAGACTTATTCTATAAGTTGTTCCTGATGGATCCTTTTTGTTTCCAAAGTCTGATCTTCATTGGTTGACCATGTCAATGCTATCTCGAAGCATGTCTATGGTACTCCGATTTTCAACAGGAACATTTGAAGCCCAATGCTAAATGTTTCCTACTCAATTATCCAAACACCGTTGTATGGGTAATGTCATGAAATTTCTCTCCCCTACCTAAAGAGTTTTCTACATTATATCCTGTCATGGATATCATGCTCAGCTTGTCCTTGGGAAGGATATACCCTTGAAATATGTGTTTAAACACATTTTCCTTTCCATTGTTCTGTTTAATCTGATGATCACCCTTTTCCTTTCCATTATTTTATTTAATCTTTCTTGTGATCTATATGATCTAAGCAGTAATAATTCACTGCTTATGTAAACACCTCGGTGTACTACTCTGTCAATAAGACCCTGTTACTATTGTTGATGACATTCCGGTAGCCACCGATGGACGAGAACCTTGCCTATTGGTCCGCCTCGTTCAACGAGCAGGAAAATGGTTCTCTTCGTCCCTCGCCGTTGGTACCGATATTGTCGCCAACATAATTGACAGACTATCCTCCGACATGCCTTGCTTACATGATCATGCAAGATGTCAGCCCCCCTTTCTACTTTAACCCACATGGTGGGCCCATAACCCACAGTTCCACAGGATCGAAACTTGACTCTCCTGTACACCCCTATTTTGAAAGTTCTCCCTTACGCTTGGCTTCGTATGCAATTCATGAGCCACCTTCCTAGTGATATGTTCTAATATCAGATGCAATACTTAATCTCGATGCTCTGAAACCCTTTTAGACACTTTTTCGGACATCGAACGATTGCCTATCCGCTTGAAACTTCTTATTGCACCTTCTTACCTTGCTCTCGATATCTTCTTAAGTTTCAACTCGAGGGATACTTATGCTTCTTCCCTGAGTTAACCGTCCGATGCCCGATCTTGTTAGGATCCGTCCTGATAGAGTTTTCCCCTCTTATCTTTTTGTAAGTACGGTGAAGATCCTGAAGGAAGGACAACAACTTCTTCATAATGCATTGAGGCATAGGAATGAAGACATCAACGCTATGGAATGACCTCTTCGAGAAGAGCAACCAAGACCGAGAAGATTCGTTAGAAATTTGTAACCAAACCTTTCCCTCTTACTCCACCTCTTAAATCTCGGGACGAGATTTCTTGTAGTGGAGGAGAATTGTGACGCCCGGATAATTAAGCTACAGTGAACCTCTACCTAATGATGCCACGTCATCTCAGTTACTATTGATAAACTCGCGTTGATTCGAAATCGATTCAAATTTAAATTCAAAATCAAGTCAAACGATAAAGCTTTTCAAATATTAAAACTAAATTGTTCGGGTTGTGCCAAATAATGCATAGGTAATTATGGCAGAGAAACCACACTTTTATAAAATGTCTCAATACTCTAAAATGAGTAAAACAGTAGCAAAAACAATTATTTAAATGCTTTTAAAATAATAAACAATTACAAACTATTATATTTAGGTGCCAAGTTAATTGTGGCAGTGGTATAATTACTATTTCTAATTTAGGAGCTGACTATATGTTTTACAAAGCTAAAGAAACTAAAAGTAAAAAAAACAAAAAGGCTAACACCCCTCCCACTGGGCTCAGGCCCAGCAGGCGACCGGCCCACCTGGCCCAACCAACCGGCCGGCCCACTCCCTCTCCATATCCCACTGAAACCCTAGCCGTAACCCCCTGTCACCCCACTCGCTCCCCCCACTCCCCACGATCCCCACCCCACGTCTCCCTCCTTCCCCCTCCCGATTCTGGATCGGGGCACTCGCCCCCGCCGCCGCTGCCCGGTGCCGCCCCACCCCGTGCGCCTCCTACCCACCCCCGGCCTCGCGCGTCCTACCGGCGACCTCGTCGGATGCCCCTCGCCGCCTCGACATCGTAGTCGTCGCTGCCTCCTCATCCCCATTGGCCTTTACTATGTGTGCATGAATTGTTCTTTTATGACATGCCGATGCATAGGAAGAGAGTTAGACTTCGTCATTGCATGATATATGTTGCTTTGTGCTCACTACTAAATGCCAAATCATTGCTAATTAAAATTGGCTTTGATATACCTTGGGATCCGAGTGGATCCATTACTTGAGCACTATATGCCTAGCTTAATGGCTTTAAAGAAAGCGCTGCCAGGGAGACAACCCGGAAGTTTTAGAGAGTCATTTATTTCTGTTGTGTGCTTTTATAAAGTTTAGAAATAAAAATAATGTGCCAAGGTTTGCCTTTAGGATGTTTACAATGCTTGTTGGTTTGTACGGTGCAGGGCAGAAACTTTGGCTGTAGTGCGCGATTTTACAATTTTTACTGGAATGTCAAATGGTTCTGATTCTTTCTGCACTGACTTTCTATACAAATTGTTTATTTTTCCTAATTTTTGCATAATTGTTCAAGTATCAGAAGTATGGTGAATGTTCAGATTATTACAGACTGCTCTGTTTTAGACAGATTCTGTTTTTGATGCATAGTTTGCTTGTTTTGATGAAACTATCAATTTATATCAGTGAATTAAGCCATGGAAAAGTTATATTACAGTAGCTACAATGAAAAAAAAAATATGAATTGGTTCGCAACAGTACTTAGAGTAGTGATTTGCTTTATTATACTAACGGATCTTACCGAGTTTTCTGTTGAAGTTTTGTGTGGATGAAGTGTTCGATGATCGAGAAGGTCTCGATGTGAGGAGAAGGAAGAGAGGCAAGAGCTCAAGCTTGGGGATGCCCGAGGCACCCCAAGTAAATATTCAAGGAGGCTCAAGCGTCTAAGCTTGGGGATGCCCCAGAAGGCATCCCCTCTTTCTTCAACAAGTATCGGTATGTTTTCGGATTCGTTTCGTTCATGCGATATGTGCAATCTTGGAGCGTCTTTTGCAATTAGTTTTCATTTTTCTTTTATGCACCATGCTGGTATGAGATGGTCCTTGGTTGACTTATAGAATGCTCTTTGCACTTCACTTATATCTTTTGAGTATGGCTTTATAGAATGCTTCATGTGCTTCACTTATATCATTTGAAGTTTGGATTGCCTGTTTCTCTTCACATAGAAAACCACCATTTGTAGAATGCTCTTTTGCTTCACTTATATTTTTTAGAGCGTGGGCATATCTTTTGTAGAAAGAATTAAACTCTCTTGCTTCACTTATATCTATTTAGAGAGATGACCGGAATTGGTCATTCACATGGTTAGTCATAAAATCCTACATAAAACTTGTAGATCACTGAATATGATATGTTTGATTCCTTGCAATAGTTTTGCGATATATAGGTGGTAATATTAGAGTCGTTCTAGTTGAGTAATTGTGAAATTGAGAAATAATTGTGTTGAGGTTTGCAAGTCCCGTAGCATGCACGTATGGTGAACCGCTATGTAACGAAGTTGGAGCATGAGGTGTTCTTTGATTGCTTTCCTTATGAGTGGCGGTCGGGGACGAGCGATGGTCTTTTCCTACCAATCTATCCCCCTAGGGGCATGTGTAGTAGTACTTTGCTTCGAGGGCTAATAAACTTTTGCAATAAGTATATGAGTTCTTTATGACTAATGTGAGTCCATGGGTTATACGCACTCTCAACCTTCCATCATTGCTAGCCTCTTCGGTACCGTGCATTGCCCTTTCTCACCTCGAGAGTTGGTGCAAACTTCGCCGGCGCATCCAAACCCCATGATACGATACGCTCTGTCACACATAAACCTCATTATATCTTCCTCAAAACAGCCACCATACCTACCTATCATGGCATTTCCATAGCCATTCCGAGATATATTGCCATGCAACTTCCATCATCATCATATACATGACTTGAGCATTTATTGTCATATTGCTTTGCATGATCGTAAGATAGCTAGCATGATGTTTTCATGGCTTGTCCTTTTTTGATGTCATTGCTATGCTAGATCATTGCACATCCCGGTACACCGCCGGAGGCATTCATATAGAGTCATATCTTTGTTCTACTATCGAGTTGTAAGTAAATAAAAGTGTGATGACCATCATTATTGGAGCATTGCCCTAGTGAGGAAAGGATGATGGAGACTATGATTCCCCCACAAGTCGGGATGAGACTCCGGACTTTAAAAATAAATAAAAGAGGCCAAAGAAGCCCAAATAAAAAAAAGAGGCCAAAGAAGCCCACCAAAACAAAAAAAGAGAAAAAAGAAAAAATAAAAAAATGAGAGAAAAAGAGAGAAGGGGCAATGTTACTATCCTCTTACCACACTTGTGCTTTAAAGTAGCACCATGTTCTTCATATAGAGAGTCTCTTGAGTTATCACTTTCATATACTAGTGGGAATTTTCATCATAGAACTTGGCTTGTATATTCCGATGATGGGCTTCCTCAAATGCCCGAGGTCTTCATGAGCAAGCAAGTTGGATGCACACCCACTTAGTTTTAGTTGAGCTTTCATACACTTATAGCTCTAGTGCATCCGTTGCATGGCAATCCCTACTCCTCGCATTGACATCAATTGATGGGCATCTCCATAGCCCGTTGATTAGCCGCGTCGATGTGAGACTTTCTCCTTTTTTGTCTTCTCCACACAACCTCCATCATCATATGCTATTCCACCTATAGTGCTATATCCATGGCTTGCGCTCATGTATTGCGTGAGGGTTGAAAAAGCTGAAGCGCGTTAAAAAGTATGAACCAATTGCTCGTCTTGTCATTGGGGTTGTGCATGATTTGAATGCTTTGTGTGGTGAAGATGGAGCATAGCCAGACTATATGATTTCGTAGGGATAAGCTTTCTTTGGCTATGTTATTTCGATAAGACATAATTGCTTGGTTGGTATGCTTGAAGTATTATTGTTTTTATGTCAAACGATAGACTATTGCTTTGAATCACTCGTATCTTAATATTCATGCCATGATTAGATACATGATCAAGATTATGCTAGGTAGCATTCCACATCAAAAATTATCTTTTTTTATCATTTACCTACTCAAGGATGAGCAGGAATTAAGCTTGGGGATGCTGATACGTCTCCGTCATATCTATAATTTTTGATTGTTCCATGCCAATATTATACAACTTTCATATACTTTTGGCAACTTTTTATATTATTTTTGGGACTAACATATTGATCCAGTGCCCAGTGCCAGTTCCTGTTTGTTGCATGTTTTATGTTTCGCAGAAACCCCATATCAAACGGAGTCCAAACAGGATAAAAACGGACGGAGAATTAATTTGGAATATTTGTGATTTTTGGGAAGTAAAATCAACGCGAGACGATGCCTGAGGTGGACACGAGGGTGGGGCCCACGGCCACTCTAGGCAGGCGCGCCCCTGACCCTCGTGGGCCACCCGTAAGGTGGTTGATGCTCTACTTTGGCCGCAAGAAAGCTAATTTTTGGAAAAAAAATCTGGGCGAAGGTTTCAATCCAATCGGAGTTACGGATCTCCAGATATAAAAGAAACGGTGCCAGGGCAGAATCCCAGAACGCAAAAACAAAGAGAGATAGATCCAATCTCGGAGGGGCTCTCGCCCCTCCCATGCCATGGAGGCCAAGGACCAGAGGGGAAACCCTTCTCCCATCTAGGGAGGAGGTCAAGGAAGAAGAAGACGAAGGGGCCCCCTCTCCCCTTCTCTTCCGGTGGCGCCGGAACACTGCCGTGGCCATCATCATCATCACCACGATCTTCACCAACACCTTCACCATCTTCACCAACATCTCCATCACCTTCCCCCCTCTATCTACAGCGGTCCACTCTCCCGCAACCCGCTGTACCCTCTACTTGAACATGGTGCTTTATGCTTCATATTATTATCCAATGATGTGTTGCCATCCTAAGATGTCTGAGTAGATTTTCGTTGTCCTATCGGTGGTTGATGAATTGCTATGATTGATTTAATTTGCTTGTGGTTATGTTGCTGTCCTTTGGTGCCCATCATATGAGCGCGCGCGTGGATCACACCATAGGGTTAGTTGTATGTTGATAGGACTATGTATTGGATGGCAAGAGTGATAGAAGCTTCAACCTAGCATAGAAATTGATGCATACGGGATTGAAGGGGGGCCAATATATCTTAATGCTAGGGTTGGGTTTTACCTAAATGAACGTTAGTAGTTGCGGATGCTTGCTAATAGTTCCAATCATAAGTGCATAGAATTCCAAGTCAGGGATGACATGCTAGCAGTGGCCTCTCCCACATAAAACTTGCTATCGGTCTAGTAAAATAGTCAATTGCTTAAGGGACAATTTCGCATCTCCTACCACCACTTTTCCACACTCGCTATATTTACTTTATTGCTTCTTTACTTACAACAGCCCCTAGCTTTTATTTACGTGCTCTTTATTTTCTTGCAAACCTATCCGAAAACACCTACAAGGTACTTCTAGTTTCATACTTGTTCTAGGTAAAGCGAACGTCAAGCGTGTGTAGAGTTGTATCGGTGGTCGATAGAACTTGAGGGAATATTTCTTCTACCTTTAGCTCCTCGTTGGGTTCGACACTCTTACTTATCGAAAACTGTTGCGATCCCCTATACTTGTGGGTTATCATGTGCTGAAATTTACTGTCACTTATTACTATGGAAAACAATCCTTTGAGGGGTTTGTTCGGGGTATCTTCACCTCGTCCGGAACCACAATTAGCTACCCCTCAACCTACTGAACCTACTGAAAATGTTTACTTTGAAATTCCTTCGGGTATGATAGAGAAACTGCTAGCTAATCCTTTCACAGGTGATGGAACATTGCATCCCGATTTACACCTAATCTATGTGGATGAAGTTTGTGGATTATTTAAGCTTGCAGGTATGCCCAAGGATGTTATCAAGAACAAGGTCTTCCCTTTATCTTTGAAGGGAAATGCATTGACATGGTTTAGGCTATGTGATGATATGGGATCATGGGGATTTCATCAGAAATTTTAGCCTATGCATCTTGTTCATCGTGATCATAATTATATATATAATTTTTGGCCTCGCGAAGGAGAAAGAATCGCTCAAGTTTGGGGGAGGCTTAAGTCAATGTTATATTCATGCCCCAATCATGAGCTTTCAAGAGAAATGATTATTCAAAAATTTTATGCTCGGCTTTCTCTCAATAATCGCTCCATGCTCGATACTTCTTGTACTGGATCTTTTATGATGAAGACTATTGAATTCAAATGGGATTTATTGGAAAGAATTAAACGCAACTCTGAAGATTGGGACCTCGACGAAGGTAAGGAGTCAGGTATAACACCTAAGTTTGATTGTGTTAAATCTTTTATGGATACCGATGTTTTCCGCGAATTTAGCACTAAATATGGACTTGACTCTGAGATAGTAGCTTCTTTCTGTGAATCCTTTGCTACTCATGTTGATCTCCCTAAGGAGAAGTGGTTTAAATATAATCCTCCCATTGAAGTAAAAGTAGTTGCACCTATTAAAGTTGAAGAAAAGACTATCACTTATAATGATCCTATTGTTCCTACTGCTTATATTGAGAAACCACCTTTCCCTGTTAGAATAAAGGATCATGCTAAAGCTTCAATTGTGGTCAAAAAAAGTAATATTAAGACACCCAAACCCCCTGAGCAAATTAAAGTTGAACCTAGTATTGCTATTGTTAAAGATCTCTTGGCTGATAATATTGATGGGCATGTTATTTACTTCTGTGATGAAGCGGCTAGAATTGCTAGACCCGACACTAAAAATAAACATAGACCTGTTGTAGGCATGCCTGTTATTTCTGTTAAAATAGGAGATCATTGTTATCATGGCTTATGTGATATGGGTGCTAGTGCAAGTGCAATACCTCATTTCCTTACACAAAGAAATTATGCACGATATTGCACCTGCTGAGTTAGAGGAAATTGATGTTACAATTAAGCTTGCCAATAGGGATACTATTTCACCAGTTGGGATTGTTAGAGATGTTGAAGTCTTGTGTGGGAAAGTTAAATATCCTGCTGATTTTCTTGTTCTTGGTTCCCCACAACATAACTTTTGTCCCATTATATTCGGCAGACCCTTCTTGAATACTGTTAATGCTAAGATAGATTGCAAAAAGGATGTTGTTATTATTGGTTTGGGAGATATGTCTCATGAGTTTAATTTTGCCAAATTTCGTAGACAACCCCGTGATGAGGAATTTCCTAGTAAAGATGAAATTATTGGTCTTGCTTCTATTGCCGTGCCTCCTAATGATCCTTTAGAACAATATTTGCTCGACCATGAAAATGATATGTTTATGAATGAAAGAAGGGAAATAGATGAAGTGTTCTTTAAACAGGGACCTATTTTGAAACACAACTTGCCTGTTGAAATCCTAGGGGGTCCTCCTCCACCCAAGGGTGATCCCGTGTTTGAGCTTAAACCATTACCTGATACTCTTAAATATGCTTATCTTGATGAGAAGAAGATATATCCTGTTATTATTAGTTCTAACCTTTCAGAGCATGAAGAAAAGAAATTATTGAAAACTCTGAAGAAGCACCGTGCTGCTATTGGATATACTCTTGATGATCTTAAGGGCATTAGTCCCACTTTATGCCAGCACAAAATAAAATTGGAGAAAGACGCTAAACCGGTTGTTGATCACCAACGATGGTTAAATCCTAAGATGAAAGAAGTGGTAAGGAAAGAAATACTAAAGCTTCTGGAGGCAGGTATAATTTATCCCGTTGATGATAGTCAGTGGGTAAGTCCTGTCCATTGTGTCCCTAAGAAGGGAGGTATTACCGTTGTTCCTAATGATAAAGATGAATTGATCCCGCAAAGAATTGTTACAGGTTATAGAATGGTAATTGATTTCCGCAAATTAAATAAAGCTACTAAAAAGGATCATTACCCTTTACCTTTTATTGATCAAATGCTAGGAAGATTATCCAAACATACGCATTTTTGCTTTCTAGATGGTTATTCTGGTTTCTCTCAAATACCCGTGTCAAAAGAGGATCAAGAAAAGACCACTTTTACTTGTCCTTTCGGTACCTTTGCTTATAGACGTATGCCTTTTGGTTTATGCAATGCACCTGCTACCTTTCAAAGATGCATGATGGCTATATTCTCTGACTTTTGTGAAAATATTGTTGAGGTTTTCATGGATGATTTCTCCGTATATGGAACTTCTTTTGATGATTGCTTGAGCATCCTTGATCGAGTTTTGCAGAGATGTGAAGAAGCTAATCTTGTCTTGAATTGGGAGAAGTGCCACTTTATGGTTAATGAAGGTATTGTCTTGGGGCATAAAATTTCTGAAAGAGGTATTGAAGTTGATAAAGCTAAAGTTGATGCTATTGAAAAGATGCCGTGTCCCAAGGACATCAAAGGTATAAGAAGTTTCCTTGGTCATGCCGGTTTTTATAGGAGGTTCATTAAAGACTTCTCAAAAATTTACAGGCCTCTGACTAACCTCCTACAAAAATATGTTCCTTTTGTCTTTGATGATGATTGTGTAGAAGCATTTGAAATACTTAAGAAAGCTTTGATATCTGCACCTATTGTTCAGCCACCTGATTGGAATTTACCCTTTGAAATTATGTGTGATGCTAGTGATTATGCTGTAGGTGCTGTTCTAGACAAAGAGTTGATAAGAAATTAAATGGTAAAACTTTAGACAATGCCCAGAGAAATTATGCTACTACTGAAAAAGAATTTTTAGCAGTTGTATTTGCTTGTGATAAGTTCAGACCTTATATTGTTGATTCTAAAGTAACTGTTCACACTGATCATGCTGCTATTAAATATCTTATGTAGAAGAAAGATGCTAAACCTAGACTTATTAGATGGGTTCTCCTACTACAAGAATTTGATTTGCATATTATTGATAGAAAGGGAGCTGAGAACCCCGTTGCAGACAACTTGTCTAGGTTAGAGAATGTTCTTGATGACCCACTACCTGTTGATGATAGCTTTCCTGATGAACAATTGGTTGTCATAAATGCTTCTTGTACTGCTCCATGGTATGCTGATTATGCTAATTACATTGTTGCTAAATTTATACCACCTAGTTTCACATACCAGCAAAACAAAAAGTTTTTCTATGATTTAAGACATTACTTCTGGGATGATCAACACCTTTATAAAGGAGTAGATGGTGTTATTAGATGTTGTGTACCTGAGTATGAACAGGAACAGATCCTACGCAAGTGTCACTCCTAGGCTTATGGAGGACACCACGCTGGAGATAGAACTGCACACAAGGTATCGCAATCCGGTTTTTATTGGCCTACTCTCTTCAAAGATGCCCGTAAGTTTGTCTTGTCTTGTGATGAATGTCAAAGAATTGGTAATATTAGTAGACGTCAAGAAATGCCTATGAACTATTCACTTGTTATTGGACCATTTGATGTTTGGGGCTTTGATTATATGGGACCGTTTCCTTCCTCTAATCGGTATACACATATTTTAGTTGCTGTTGATTACGTTACTAAGTGGGTAGAAGCTATTCCAACTAGTAGTGTTGATCATAACACCTCTATTAAGATGCTTAAAGAAGTTATTAGTTTGGAGTCCCTACATACTTAATGACTGATGGTGGTTCACATTTTATTCATGGTGCTTTTCGTAAAATGCTTGCTAAGTATGATGTTAATCATAGAATTGCATCTCCATATCACCCGCACTCTAGTGGTCAAGTAGAACTTAGTAATAGAGAACTCAAATTAATTTTGCAAAAGACTGTTAATAGATCTAGAAAGAATTGGTCCAAGAAACTTGATGATGCTTTATGGGCCTACAGAACTGCATATAAAAATCCTATGGGTATGTCTCCATATAAAATGGTTTATGGAAAGCATGTCACTTACCTCTCGAACTAGAACATAAGGCATATTGGGCCATTAAAGAGCTCAACTATGATTTCAAACTTGCCGGTGAGAAGAGACTATTTGACATTAGCTCACTTGATGAATGGAGGACCCAAGCCTATGAGAATGCCAAGCTGTTTAAGGAAAAAGTTAAAAGATGGCATGACAAAAGGATACAAAAGCGTGAGTTTAATGTAGGTGATCATGTGTTGCTATTCAACTCTCGTTTAAGATTTTTTGCAGGAAAACTTCTCTCTAAATGGGAAGGTCCTTACGTTATCGAGGAGGTCTATCATTCCGGTGCCATAAAAATCAACAACTTCGAAGGTACAAATCCGAAGGTGGTGAACGGTCAAAGAATCAAACATTATATCTCAGGTAATCCTATAAATGTTGAAATTAATGTTATTGAAACCGTAACCCTGGAGGAATACATAAGGGACACTTTCCAGAACGTTTCAGACTCCGAAAAGGAATAGGTACGTGGTACGGTAACTAAACCGACTCCAAAACAGTTCCAATGGCAATTTTCTCCGTTTTGGAATATTTAAGAAAATAGGAAAATAAGAAGTAGTCCGGGAAGGACACGAGGCGTCCACGAGGGTGGAGGGCGCGCCCTACCCCCCGGGCGCGCCCCCCTGCCTCGTGGGCACCTCGTGTGCTCTCCGGACTCCATTTTCTTGCACGATACTTCTTTTGGTCGGTAAAAAATCATTATATAATCTCCCGAAGGTTTTTACCACCGTACCACACAAATATCCTCTGTTTTTGAGCTATTTCTGTAGCAGGTTTGGAGCAGGATGTCATCTTAGGATTCCGACGGAGAGAGCTATGTCTCACATCTCGTTGCTGACCCAGAGACTTATGGGGATCTATCTCCTTGTGGTCGAACTACGGATGATGAGGAGGATGCTTATTTGATGAGGATCAATGATTCAAGCTCGGAGGAGGAGGATGTCCCTCTACCTCAACCTAGGGATATGCACGTGGAGTTCAAGAAGTCTAGTCTTCCTAAGAGGACTAAACGGTCTAACAACCGATCTATTCCTTCTCGTTTTTGGCAGAAAATCAAAGGAGATTTATGTGACAAGATCTTGAAGCTGGAATCAGAGGTCGATGATTTAAAGGAGGAAATTGCTCTTCTCAAGTACAATATGAAAAAGCTGAAGGCACAATTATCTTCATCATCACCATCCTCTTCACCTCCGAAGAAAGAGACATAATCACACGGGTATGGGCACTCCCCTTGGAAACTGCCAAGCTTGGGGGAGGTGCCCCGATATCGTATCACCATCACACTCCTATCTTTACTGTTTTTCTTAGTTCGATCCTTTTGGTAATATCTTGATCTAGTAGAATAAAGTTTTAGTATGATCTAGTTTTGAGTTTTGCTTTATGATCCTTCTATGTAATCGAGTCCGTGAGCTATATATAATAAAGATTAGTGTTGAGTCAAGGGCTTGATTATCTTGCTATGATCGTGAGGGAATAAAAGAAAGAGAAAGAATAAAAAGAAATAAAGAGATCATATTGATCTTATGGAGAGTAATGACTTCACATATAAAGAGTATGATGAATAAAAGTTGTTGAGAGTTGACAAACATAGTTTTGGTCATCGTTGCAATTAATAGGAAGTAATAAAGAAAGAGAGGTTTTCACATATAAATATACTATCTTGGACATCTTTCATAATTGTGAGCACTCATTAAAATATGACATGCTAAAGGTTGATGTTGGACAAGGAAGACAACGTAATGGGTTATGTTTTCTTATATCCGAAATAAAGTATATTGTCATGGATCATCCAACATGTTGAGCTTGCCTTTCCCTCTCATGCTAGCCAAATTCTTTGCACCAAGTAGAGATACTACTTGTGCTTCCGAATATCCTTATACCCAGTTTTGCCATGAGAGTCCACCATATCTACCTATGGATTGAGTAAGATCCTTCAAGTAAGTTGTCATCGTTGCATGCAATAAAAATTGCCCTCTAAATATGTATGATTTATTAGTGTGGGGAAAATAAGCTTTATACGATCTTGTGATGTGGAAGCAATAAAAGCGATGGACTGCATAATAAAGGTCCATATCACAAGTGGCAATATAAAGTGACGTTCTTTCGCATTAAGATTTTGTGTATCCAACCATAAAAGCACATGACAACCTCTGCTTCCCTCTGTGTATCCAACCATAAAAGCAGCAAAGCATTTAAAGAAACAAGTAGATATTTAAGTTAAGGCAAACAGGTAATTCTTAACAGTAAGTATCAAACACATAGATAGGCGCAGTCTACAATATGATTAACAGGCTGTGCCATTATGTAATCAGTAGCAAACTAAATTAAGCCAAGCAACGTAATTGAACAATTTTGCAATAAGTGGCTAACTAAAATTCCGAGAAGTAGGTAACTGAACTTACGCTAGTTCTTTGTACAGGCACACTGCAACTTCTTTTTCGCTTACAAGGTTGTACGAAGGAGTCCATGGCATCAATTGCTTGGATACGCAGTCCCAATACTTCTTTCTTCCACACTGCATGGGTAAGTCGAATGGTTAATCTGGTAAGATGGTGCATCCTTGATATGTTATATGAGGACGTGTAGTCAGACTAGTTGTAGGCAAACACATCACACTGGCTTTTACTGTATATTTCATGCGATTACTTTTGGCATATCGAGATCTAAGCAATCTACAATAGGATGAAAAGACTAGCATCCTTCACATTATTGGCGAACTCAGTTCATAGAAACAAGCAATTCAACCATTCTGTGGGTAAATCAAAAGCGCCACTGGAATATTTTTCACTATCCAATCATACACGCAAAAAGGCGCGACGCCACCATAGGGGCTGGTATGGGTGGCCGCCTCAGGTGGCTGGAAAGTGTGCACCTAGTTTGAGTCGTCCAGGTTGGCCCACGCTAGTTTTGTTCGTCCCAACGCACGAGCAGGCAATGTAAAAAATGAAGAAAAATGTTTCAATTTGGATGGGCCAATAACATAAGTGCAAGGCAGGCCCTATAGCAGGCTCGCGGCCCAAACGAGCGCCTCCCATATCGATCGACAGCAGGAAAATCCCAATTCATTCGCTCCAGCCTCCAGTCTGGTTCGCTCCTAACCTAGCCGCCGCTGGACAGACTGACACAGCACTTCCTCGCGCCCTCGTTGGAGGGCGGTCGCCAGGCTTCAAGCGAACGGAAGGACAAGAAGATGAAGATCCAACCCTGGGTGTAGCCTGCGTGGGAGGCAGCGGCGGCAGCACGGGCATGGCATCGAGCTTGCGCAAACGGACAGTCGCAGCTTGCAAGAGTAGCATGCGCAACGAGCAGGTACATCACATCCCTGATTATATCTAATTCAACTCTTCAATTTCTGGCCAATAGTTAAACCTGACGGTGTTGTAAAACTGCTTGTATGTAGGGAATCTATGAGAAAATGAAACCAATTTCTACTTATTTTATAACTCCCCCAATCAATACTGAACTGACTGAATCTGATGTATCTAATCAAGTTTCCGGTGCAAACATACAAGCTCATGTTGTTCTTGAGCCTGAAGTGTCTAATGAACAGACTGCTAATGAAGGATTTGATGCAAACATTTTACATGCTCCTGGTGATGAACATATAGTGTCTAATGAGGGATCTAATGCAAGCATTTTGCAAGCTCATTGAAGGATTTAGTGTCTAATGATGATCTACTATGTTGAGAGAGACAGAGATTTGCAGGCATTGATGACAAGCAAATTATAGTGCATTTTCATAGCTTGAGGAAACGTCGAGGCCATCTACCAGAAAGTCCCCGTATCATGACAACATAGCATAAATACTTTTCTAATCTGTTGTTTGAAACTATTGGCATACTTGTGCAGGATAGATATATTGATATGCAGTTTGCGCACTGGTTATACGTGCAATTACACTTCGATATTTTCAGCCAGAGAACGAATAATTCAAGCAGGTACAGACCATGTTTGTAGTCCTTGTACACCATGTTGCATTTTGTGTTTTTTGGTGCTTGCATCATTTAGTGTTTATAATCTGAACTACTTTGGATCATTAGCTGGTTTTCAAAGTGCATGTAGCTTCACATTTCTCAAGTTATGTTGATTTCCGGAGTGCAAGTGCCTTCGTATTTTTTAAGTTAAATGTTCGCCCCTGGTAACTTGAATTCGTGGATCAGCCACTGCACACAAATCATACACGAATGCCAGTACGAATTAAATGAAATGCAGGGACTTACGCTAGCTCGTTGTACAGGCTCACTGCAGCTCTGCTTGCGCTTGGGATGTTCCATGTACAAGTCCATGTTACCACTTGCTTGGATGTGCAGGCCTTGTGCTCCTTGCATCCCCCTCTGCATTTTTGACACGGCGAATGGTTGATCAAATAAGAGGAATCGACCTTGATGTTGTACCGGAGGACAGATACTTACAAGGTTATACGGGTGTGCAGGATGTGTACCAGATCCCGTAGCGCCATCATGCTTCGCTAAAAAATGGATTTGCTTGTTTCAGATGATATCTCCAGAAGAAATAAGAGTTAAAGTCAGAGTTGCATAGGCGTGTAAGCTAAGAGAGCAGTGAAAGGATATCCAAACATCGTCGGAACAGTGCACAAGGGAGTGATGTGTGGATACCTAGTTCGGGTCGGCGTTTGGGCATGCTCGCCTAGCTAGAGTGCGGGTCACTTCAGAGCCGTTGAGGGTGATGCGCTGGCGTTGGCTGGCCGCTCACGGATGCAGATCTTGAGTGGCAGCGGAGCGCTACGATGCGGTGGACGAGACCGTTGGTGAAGCCCCAACGGCCTCGGGGGGGCGGAGGTGCGACGATGTGCTCGGTGAAGTAGCCCCGGTGAGCTGGGAGACGACATCGGTGAAGCGCACCTGATGCGGTAGAACTCAGTGTCTGTGAGGCACGTCGGTTGCGGCGGCTGACGTTGTCGGTGGACCACCTGGTGCGGTGGACCACCTGGTGCGGTGGACGAGGGCGTATATGAGGTAGCTCCGGTGCGGTGGTGAAGCGCGACCGTCGTCTTCGTCGTCGTCGTCCAGCACAGAGGTGGGGAACGGTGGGGAAAGAGACGAGACGAGGGGCGATTCGAGGGTTGGCGGCGAATTAGGGATTTGAGCAATCTGGGCGCGGAAGGGGACGGTGGAGAAGAGAGATTTTCCAGGGCTGGAATTGGGGCCGCCAGATATTTCAATCCGAAACGTGGAAGCGCGAACTTATATTGTCGTCGTCCTTTTTTGGGGGGGAGGGGGTGGGTGGCTGGGTGCTACGCGTCCGTCTGACACACGCGACCACCCCGATAGGACTATGCTTCGGTGCCTTAAGGGACCTGCCTTTGTGTCCATGACATGTGGGCCCAACAGGTGGCTGGCCCACATGTCAGTGACCCAAAGGCAGTTGCCTTTAAGGCACCGAAGCAGTGTCCACCCCGACACGACCCTGGTCTGCCTGGTGCGCCTACATTTGAGAATGCAAACGAATCTTCTTTCATTTGCAAACGAATCTGTATGTATTACCATGCCCGTGTTTTCCTTGCAATAATTAGTCATTCGAAACAAGATACTCCATCCGTTCACTTTTGTAAGTCGTTTCAGACAACTTAAAATGAACTGTTTTGCACATTGTCTGAAATGTCTTCAAGGTCTTATAAAAGTGAACAGAGGGAGTACTATAAATTAATTAATGAGGAGTTATTTGAAAAAAATCGAAACGGTACCCACGCTAACGTGGATTAGAGTGTGTGTCACATAATTAGTTATTTGAATTAGAGTGTGTGTCACGTAGTTAGTTATTTGAATTAGAGTGTGTGTCACGTAGCGATCTCCAATTCTAACGTGGATTTCGCATTTCACTGTATCCACGCTACTTTTTTAATACAAATTCATATGTATATGATGAACACCATGGTAGTGAGAAAACTTTTGGATGGATTCAAACATATGACCTACAAAATAGCACAACAAACTGAGTCAATGTCAACTTTTCGAAACTTAGTATGGCACGAATTCGAAATAATTACCCGTATGCCTGGTCCTCGGTTCAAATCTTACAATGTACACCGAATTGAAACATCGATATTAAGTCTCGTACTATGTACATTCAAATGTTGTTTTTAGCCCCCCCCCCCCGCACAAACGCTACATACTTCCTGTATCGGTCAATCTTCCTCTCCTAACCACCTTAGGAAGCTATCGGTTTCCAACACACGTTCATTCTTTCTCTCCATGTTTCGATCTCTAAGTCTCTCAACTACACAACCCCTTTTTCCACTCTGTTACCAAATGTATTTACCTCACACACCCGCCATTGCACCCCATGCCGAGCTCTCTCTCTCCCCCCTCTCCCTCTCACCCTCTCGCGCTAAATACATGCATTGCCTATCTAGCCCCCCAACCTCTCGTGCGCACGCACGCACGTTGTATATCTAGGTCACTCCCTCGAGACTGTCTCACTCTTTCTTCCGCACGGCGGGCCACACTCGCTCAATCTCGCTCTCTTTATCTGAGTCTCGTTTAACCTCGTTTTCTTTCACACACAAATGATATATCTCCCTGTTCGGGCCTCGATCGACACACTCTATACTCTCTCACGCAGATTGTCTATCTAGGTCAGTCCATCCAAGCCGCCGCCACTCTTTCGACCTCATGGTGGGCCACGCTCACTCAATCTCTCTCTCTCTCTCTCTCTCTCTCTCCGTATGTCTCGATTGACCTCGCTCTTTCTCGGACAAAAACGATATATCACCATGTTTGAGCCCAATTCGACCTATTCACATTGTATACTCTCTCACGCACATCGTCTATCTAGGTCACTCTCTCCAACCCGTCTCACTCTTTCGATCGCACGGCGACCCTATGTGATCGGTTGACCTTGCTTCCTCCCACGCACAAAATATATCTACACGTCTGTGACTGGATCATCTCTCAAGCTCTATCTTACAGCCCTCACCCTTGCCAAAAAGCTCAATCGGACAATATCTCTCCAGAGCATATATATTTGTTCAATGAATGTCGGACCACACTCACTTTGTCTCTCTATCTATATGTCTCTCGATTGACCTCGCTTTCTCACACCGTATCTTCCACGCGTTGAAGCTACTACCTCTCCATCCCTCGCAAAGCCGGAGCTATTTACATTGCGAGGGGCACTCCAACCTTGGATTAATTTGTGTAGGCATTTATTCCGGTCGGTTTAGATTATATTTTCGTAGCATTCGGCCCACAACTACTCCAAACACCGTTGCAACCCACGCAACTCCCCTAGTTGATTTCCCTCTGGCTCGGTCATCGCTCTCTCGCACGTCCTTTCTCGCCTTCAACGTCGCACCATGGTATTATTGAAAAAACTATGTTGTTCTCTTTAATTATTATAAATAAGCTACAAAACTACACACCGATAGTCCACTTGGAATGGAACAAATTTCGACCCACAAATTAAAGTGCTACAAACTACACACCGAGGGGCCCACATGTCATGAAACAAATTTGGACCCATATACAAATTAAAAAATAAAGGACGAGGATCGAACATGCGACCGGGCCTTCAAGCCGCACGTCAATAGGCAACATACGTAGAATAGCAATGTTTGTTGTACCCCCTTTGTTCACATAATGTTTTTATATTACCACAGCCTAATTAATGGATAACATGTAATATTATTTTTAGTACTATTCGCCTTCACTTACTGGTGGGTTCCATGTGTGCTCTCTCTCTCCTCCCCTTCTGCGTTTAGACGCACGGGCAAACAGGAAGAACTCGCGGGCGATGTTGCCGTTGACCATATCTGGACGCGTTCACAAGTCACGGCACCAGTTTCACGTACTAGCAGCACTAGTCAGTGTGTACGTGCAATGCACGTTAATTTGGAAGTATATTAAGTGCATGCGGATATTAACTACTAGGATATTATTTGCGTGTTGTCATGTGATTAGCACTATTTTTGGCATGAAATTAACTGCACGCTAAACGTGTTGAGCGCTCGACATTGAAGCAGTCTAGGTCGTTGGATGACAAGGAATACATGTGGCTTGATGACGTTTTATATTTAATTTGATACGGCTCTAGCAGAACATTCAATCGATCAAACCATACATTTCGTTCAGTCTGACTCCGACTTTAAATTATACGACGATCGATATAAAATAAACGGAAATGATAAACGTTCGGATTTTAAGCATGGCAATCCGAACGTTTTTCATGGCAAATTTAGATTACGCGGCGGCGGCGGGGGCGTCTCGCGGTGGGAAGCGGCTCCTCTGCCGTGCTCTGTGTGTCGTCGGGCCACTGACCGACGGCGACGGCGGCGTCTTGCGCCGTTGTTGGCGTACTCCTGGACGTTGGCCTAGCTTCAAGGAAAGCCAAAATGTTCTAGACTTCGGAGCGACTCAACTGGCGGGAGGAGGCGACTGGCGTTGGTGCAAGGAAGCGGTCGACGGCGGCCATCCATGCCGCTGAGGGGGCACTCGCACCCGCGCGGGGACATGGCGCTGTCAACGGCGCGGCAAAGACATTTGTGTGCACGGGCGCGCATGTCAGGGCATGCGCTGGTAGGTGCACGGGCACCGGCAAGGGCGTGCGCGTCAGTGCACGCGCAGGCGCATGCGCTGGCAGGTGCACGGGCGCGTGAAAGTCGGCGGGGACCTCGTGGAACCCCGTGGGATCAAGCTCGGCACAATGTGCGGCTCCCAGCCCATCAATGCCACGGGGATGGGCGCTGGCGCAGATCGGGGCGACGGGAGCCGGAACGGGAGCGGGGACAGGCGCGGCGTCTTCCCGCAAGGCCAGTTCAAGCTCGTCCCAAAGCGCCTTATGTTCTTGAGACTCCGGCTGGGTGTCTTCCTCAGGAAACTGGAACACTAAGGGCAGACCATCGTGATGCGGCATGGCGTACGTTTAGGTCAGGCTAGTTGGAGGTAGACGACAGGAGAATCGGAGAGGAAGAGAGAGGATTGTAGCGATACCGGGTAGTGCGGGGTTGATTTTAAACTGCGGCGCCGGCGACATTAAAAGTGGGAGCAGTTGGGACGACGGTGGGCGGCGGAGCCTGGTCAAAGGGCTCGCCTCCCGGTGAGCCTGCACAGCGGTCTGCTCGCACGCCTCCCTGACAGCCGGCGCAGCGGTCTGCTCGCACGCCTCCCGTCGACTCACACGCTTGCTCGGACGGCACCTGCCGATGAGAAGCGGGGACTCGTGGCGGCACGTAAACGCCCACGGTTTCAATAGTGAAAGCGTTCGCCTTAACGTGACAGGTCTTTGTTCCAAAATACCTTGGCTCTTCATTTGTGCAACTTGTCATAAGCAGCTTGTCTCAAATTGAAGAAAAAACTTACGAAGTAATATTTGTGCCATATCACGTGACCATGCTTAGTTTCAAGAATTTATGCTCACTTTTGGATTTTCTGAAATTTAAGATCCAGGATCCGAAACAATATCATAACCTGCATCATGCAATAAATTTTCAAGCCGTACATCTGTCCTGTTGTATTTCTTAAGAAAGGATTTGGTCAAACATTTTGCTTAGTTAGACTTCAGACAAGTTATATATGCAGAGTAAAAGGATAATCCCTCCGTACCAGTGCATTGCCTGATATATTAACTCAAGTACTAGGCACGAACAAACGGGCTCAATTCTGTGCTCATCCTGGTGTAGTAGTAGTAGTACTAGGCAATGCAGTTGATGGGTGACCTTGACGAGCGGCGACCGAGGGAATTGAACCGTGCTCGGCACAGTAGGTAACGTTGTCTAGTTACTAAAGCATCCCTCCGTTGTTCATCGGTAGTCATTATGGACTGGGGACATGAGGGGAATTTCCTAGGGCTGGAATTCTGGCCGCCAGATATTTCGACTTGAAACGCTGAGGCTCGACTGGTTGGGGTTGCCTAATGTGCGTACCACGCATGCCACCGAAGGGCACGAGCCCGGTTTTTTTAGGATCAACACGAGCCAAGGTCTGGATGGTACGCCGTTGGGTCCTACCATTCGAGAATACGAAAGGAACCTTTTAAATTGCCGAACGAATCTATGTGTATTACAATACCCGTATTTTCCTTGCAAATAGTAATCTCAACGTGGTAATTGATTTATGACGAGTTGTTGAATTAGAGTGAGTTTGTGATATAGTGATCTCAACGTGGATTTCACATTTCATGGTATCCCTAGTAAGTTTTCCAATGCAAATTCAAATTTAAAAGATGAACAATATGGAGGTGAGAAAACTTTGTATGTATCAAGCATATGACCACACACACACACAGAGACACACACACACGCACGAACACAACAACAATCCAATAAGTATAGTGCATCTATTTTTCCAAACCATGCATGTATGACACGAATTCAAAAATACTCCTTCTATTCCTAAATATTAGTCTTTTAGAGAGTTCAACAAGTGACTACATACGGAACAAAATGAGTGAATCTAGACTCTAAAATATGTCTATATACATCCGTATGTGCCAGTCCATTTGAAGCCTCTAAAAAGACTAATATTTAGGAACGAAGGGAGTAAAATGTAAGACATCCATGGTCCTCAGTTCAATATTTAAAATGAACATGAAACTGAAACATGAATATTAAGTGTAGTACTACAGTACATGCAAATGTTGTGTTTAGGCGGAGCTATGATTGTCGGGGGTCAACCCCTCGACCTTAGATAAAATTGTGGAGCTCTGTTTAGGGTTGTTTAGATTATATTTGTCCCCACCCTCCCAACCACCGATTGGTTGTGCACCCCCACCCCTCCTCCCCGGGAGAATATCATGTGCCCCCATACCTCAGATGCTATATGCTGATACGAGTTGCTTGGAGCTTGTAGATCTGAGATATAGCAGCTCACATGATGTGTCTTAATATTTTTGCAGGAAACCTTGATGAGTTTGAGAATTGCACACAATTTGTACAAAAACTACTTAGATGCCCTTTGATCCCATATCCAACGACCTCGAAGCTCGTATCACCGTAGCATCTAAGATGAAGGAGGACATCATATTCTCCTGTATGTAAGAATATCATGTGCTACCACACCTTAGATGCTTTGGTGATACAAGCTCTTCGGAGGCGTTGGATTTGTGACCCAACACCTCCTCGGTGGTTCGAATGGTTTTTTGGTAGAAAAGCCCCAAAAGAGTTCGGCCACTGCTTACAAGCACAAAGACTGCTCAGATGCCATTGGATCTCAGATCAAACGACCTCCAAGCTCGTATCACCGTAGCATCCAAGCTGCGATAGCACCTTATGTTTTCTCGCACGGGAGAGTATGAGGTGCTCCCGCACCGTAGATTCTATGGTGATACGAGTTCACTGAGATCTAACGGCCCATAGTAGGAGGTTTGAATGTTTTTGCAATATACGGCTGATAGAGTTTGGGAAATGCGCAGAAAGTACAAGTAGTACGCATGTGCCATCTGATCACTGATCATACGACCTAGATGCTCATATCACCGTAGCGGGTAATTAAGCTACGGGAGCACCTAATATGAGCATCGGGGAGCCGTTGGATCGAAGATGCAGCGGCACACACGAGGCCTGAATGTTTTATTTGCAAAAAAAACCTTTGGAGAGTTTGGAAATTGCGCATAATTACAAAGACTACTCCCAAGCCATTGGATCTCACTTCCAACGGTGTAAAAACTCGTATCACCATAGTATCTAAGCTGCGGGGTGGATGTGATATTCTATGCCGCTGTCATTTTTGTTCGTAAACTTGCAAAATATGTGTAACTCGTGCCGTTACTTGTCTAACCGTGCAAAGTGTTTGTTCAAAAAAAAACCATCCTACACTGAAATATCGGAAGAACACATGGGGGTCTCACTTGTCATTAATCAAATTTGGACCTAAAACTAACAAATCTGAAAGATGAGATTCGAACTGGCAACCTAGACTACAAAGCGTAAGTCGATAGCCTGAAAAACGAACGGTTGTTGGCTTTGTCCCATAACTTGATTATATACAGTACTTGCGTTGAGTAGAGTAGAGGGAGTGCCTCGTCAACACGTGCATGACCGTTGTGTCACTTACTGGTGGGTCCCAGGTCTGCGATGTCAATCTCTCTTCTCTCCATCGTCTAACCTTTGCACGGGCACACACGAAGAGCGGCGCTAGCTTGCCGTGGTGTTATTACAACTAAAAAAAGCTTGGAAAATAGAAGAACCGCCTAGAACAAGAGACGTTGTGGCTGGTTGAGACGGAGCTAACCACATCTATCCTCCGTGCCACGTTTGCATGATGAAGCTGTGTGGCTAGTGGGGTGTTTTCGACCGACTGGCTGGGTCCCGAGGTCGAACCATAGGTACTACGTCTGATACAATATATTTTTACACGCACATTTTTCCTCCGTGCCGAGACGTGGCACACCCTACCGCGCGGTTTCGGGGTCCTCCCGGGTGGTCCACGCATATATTCTTCCTGACGTGGGACGCCCTACCGCGCGTTTTCTGGGTCCTCCTCGGTCGTAGCGCCGAAGCAAGTAAATGAGTCGTCAAATCACGAAAGACCACCTTTCCTGCCGAGTACATCAGTGAAGCACGGTGGCTAGCTAGTTGGGCTAGTTCGACCGATTAGCTAGGCCGCCGCCACATTTGTTTTTTCACCCCTTTTTTATCTACTTGCCGGCAGGTAAATTTAAATATCCACCGCGGCGTTGCTCTGGTGTTTGGGTGCGGCAGGATTTTTAATTTTTTGATTGACGGGAGCAGGCGCGGCAGGATTTTTATTTTTTTGATTGACAGGAGCAGGCGCGGCAGCAATTAGTCATGATGACTCTGCCTGTAAAAACCCACTGCTCCCTGATGTGAGAAGTCGTCGACTGGTGTTTTACCGTGGTGAAAACCAAAAGATTTCCCACTCCCTCCGCCTTCCCATAGATTGCATTGCCTTTCAGCCGTTTCGCCCCCTTTGCTTCCTCTCCCCATTGCTTCTACCTGGTGCCATGGCAGTGCAGCAGATCACGGAGTCCGAGGTGAGGCGCCTGACACAGGAGCTCCATGCCAAGGATGCGGAGCTCAGGGCCAAGGACGTGGAGCTCCGTGAGCTCAAGGAGGAAAGGAGTGCCATGCTGCTCCGTTATGTGCGGGAGTTCACGGAGCTTCAAAAGCGCCAGGCGTCCACCACAAAGATGCTCGAGGCGTCGGCGGCGTTGCTGCAGAAAGCGGGAGATACGATAGGCCGTCAGGGGAGCCGGCTGGAGCGCGAGCGGGCCGATCGTGACGAGGTCCAGGATCGCCTCAGCCACTTGGTGAACCAAGTTGCCACGCACGTGTTGCGGCTGCGCGATGCCTACCGTCGTGCCAGCGCGACGATGCCGACCGTCGGGCTAAACCCGTTCGACCACCCGGTCGACTTCAATGAGCTGCGGCTTCCTGACCTGGTCTCCTTCTTCACCTATATCTCCGAGGAGCTGAGCCGTCTCTGCGCGATGGTGGGGGCTGAGCTGGACAAGGAGGGGTTGCGGGCTGCCGTCGCCGTTGCCGGGCGAATCCTTTCAGGGCTCCGTCACCGGAATCCATTCGTGCCATTGGACGCCGTCTTTGACGAGCTGGCTTCCGTCCACCGGGAGCGGGCTCTGCGGGCGGTTGCACCCTGCATCACCAAGGTCGCGCGCCTCGAGAAGCAGAGGGACTTCGGTGGTGTTTAGGCGCCCTCTGCATGGGCATGTCCATGTCTCGGCGCAACATGACCGTTGGATCAAACTCAGACGGTGCAGATCAGTCACTGTAGCACAAAGCGTGTGGGTGTGTTTGGTTGCATTCTCATCTCAATATAGTTGTTTCCTCTTCGTGTATTTTTTGTCAACCTACTAGTGTGGACTCATGCACCCTTCATGCACTCTGCCAAACACCCAAAAGTGGGTCGAGAAGGGAACTTTTGCTCCCATCCCGTGCACCCTTCATACACCCTGCCTAACACTATTCGTGCTTCATATGGTTCATGTTTCGTGGAGTACTGTAGCACCGTACTCTCCGTGCGTTGTGGACCTAGTTCTGTTAACATTGATCTCACCATTCATTCTCGACCGGACAGTCGAAAAAGCGGTACTATGTTACATATAGGAGTAGTTGACATGCGCACAACATCATTTGTTATCGTCATATCTTACTACACTAGCAACAAGATTGTGTAGTACTGACGTATGAACCACTGCACATGCCTAGTAGTGGGAGCACTGTGTATGTTCAAGTGGCTGCCGTGTTTCGCACTCCTCCGTCATAAGAGTGGAAACGCTTGCTGTAATCATTTTTTTCTTCAAAAAAACAGTGGACACGCTCTACCGTGCGGATCCTCCTCCAGCCATGCACTAAATTACTCACTTTCGCCGACGTGTGGGACAGCCAGCACCTGGGTCCACCAGCCATGCACTAAATTACTCTGTAGTAGAGTGACGGTAGACTACCCCGATCGAACCGCCATAGTAATGCCCAATGAGCCGTCAAATCACAAAACCCCCTCCTTTCCAGCAGTAAGTTGGACGGACGAAGCAACCATCATTTCACTCTTCTGTCTCAGCTTCCTCTCTTGAAGAAAACCCCCACTCGCTTCGCTTCTCCCTCATCTCGTTCCTCCTTTCACTCTTCTCTCTCAGCTTCCTATCTTGGATGGACGCTGGAGCACCGGCCGACGTGATGTCTATGGCTCTGGCCAAAACCGTCGAGGCTCATGGTACGAAGAAGCGCAAGCACCCCACCGAGACTACCGCAGACAAGATCAAAGCCATCGCCCTGTCCAAGCCCCCCTCTCCGGGATCCCTCATTAAGCAAGTCCAGGTAATGTCACTTGTTGACGATCTTTTTCTCGATCTTGATCGTGTTTTTTCATCTAACACACAGTACTAGTACTGGTAGTACAACTTTCTGGGTGATCTTGCATGTGATTTTATAGTGCCAAATGACGGTTCTAAATTCCTCTTTTGACCAAAACATGCGAGAGGTTGACACTGATTTCTTATAGATTACTTTCAACTACTCCCTCTGTCCCAAATTTCTTGTCTTAGATTTGTCTAGATACGGATGTATCTAATACTAAAATGTGACTTGATACATCCGTATCTAGACAAATCTAAGACAAGAATTTTGGGACGGAGGGAGTACTTTATGAACATCAATGCTACCTTTTAAGAGGGTATATTTGCCTCAGTAACTTGTGTTATGGATATTGCATGTAATCCCTCTGCTCTCATGCCTTTGAAGACATGTTCTAGTGTCTTTGTTCACTCATTTCTGTGCGTATATGTAGTCATATATGGAGTATAATATCGAAAATCATCTTATATTTCTGAACGGAGGTAGTAATAAAATATGGTTTCTGTTTGAATTAGAACCAGGTCCGCGGTGGAGATGAAGTTCTCAAAGTCATGCCGTGTGAACTGGAAGACCTGATGATGAGCTCTACTGCTGAACTATCCAGCTGTTGTGTCCTTGTCGCCACGTGTCCTGAACTAGTGTTTTCCTGTAGCATTGTTGTCAGGCGTGTTCTCGAGGCTGTACTTGACCACAACAATTTCCTGGCTGTGCCTTCGATTATGAAGGGTGTGGTTCTTGTAAAGCTTCCCAACAAATCTGATGCGACCTGTCTTCATCATCATGTTTATGAGTGGAAAGACCACTTTGTTAGGTTCTCCAAGGTTGACAAGATGGTGATGGTGCATGTAGACATCTCACACGAAGTCCATGGCCTAGTCAGTTATGCGGGGTTCATCCCGTAGGTCGGTGGCAAGAAATAGTCTGCGAGTTTAGTTAGTGCAACTTTGCTTGTCTGTAGTAAGTACTATTGTTCAGTACTTGATTTGTGTTTGTGAACCCTGTATTGTTTATTAGTACTGCCGCTTTTGGTGTGTGAACGGTCTATGTTAATGTCTGTCCACTCAATTCAGTCTGTATATTTTGAAGTATCCAGATCATATTTTTTGTGAGGATGGTTTATCAATTATGGTTACACTCCAATATTTGTATGCATTGCAGGGTTTATCGCACCCACCAGGATTTCCAGTCCCATGGATGTTCGGTCCATACGATTTGTCACAACCTTTGGACTGTCCTGCTTGTGGGAGTAGGCGGGGCCCCTGCATGCCACGCGTAGTTGGACGATCAATCTTCTGTTTAGTACTTCAACATAGTGAATTCCTGGTAAGGATTCACTCGTGTCACATCAAGTAAATCTTATTGATTTACTGTCTAAATCTTATTGATTTAATGTCATGTTTTCTTTCTTTTCCTGCAATTTTACGATGCAGGTTTTGCCATGTGACATTCACCACAGAATAAACCGTTTGGTTTGCTCTACGATGGCTATTTTTGCAGGTTTCTCTTCTTATGTCGTGTCAGTAACGAAGGCACTGTCCATCACTTATATTACTGGAAAAAATTGGATCAGTCTGTTGTCTGAGTACAAGCTGAATCCCTATGATGAACTGCAGTTTGGTTTAACAAAAACGCCACAATTAGTCCTTCTCGCGTTTAAAAGAAATGAAGAAAAAAACTGGATCACGGTCACGGATCCTAGTCAAGTTAGAAAGCTGATCATAGCAGACCAGACACGATCGCCGCTGTCTCGCACAGGTCGAGCACTGGCAGTTGCTCTAGCAGTGACAGCGGCAGCAGCTCAGTCTGATCCAGCTGAGGATTGGGCACCGTCCGCGTCAGCGGATCAGTCTGATCTACCGGAGGATCGGGCATCGACACCGGCACCTGCTCCGACACCGGCACCAGCTCTACAAGGAGCACCATCTCCGGCAGCAGCAGCGGCTTCGGCACCTGCACCAACACTTGCACTTGCATCTGCTCCGGCCCGTGCAGTTGCACCGGCAACAGACTGGGCTGCAGTTCACACTTCATATACCAAAGTCCTTACAAAAACCGACATGTCCACCTTCTTGGTAAGCATTGGCCGCCCAAGTGCTTCGTTCTTTTTTCTTTCCATGTTGTTTCACATGATTCACTGTGTTGATCTAACTGTTTGGGTATGTCTTCTTGTTTGCAAACAGAGAATTCCTAGAGCAACGAGGGAGTCTTTCAACAATCCGGGCGACCGCGGCCCAATTTCTCTTACCATGCGCAGCCTTGGTGTGAATGAACCTGCTCAATATACCGTAAGTACAAAGGATGGTCGCATGATGATTGATGCTAAAGGATGGTCAAGGTTCAAATCTAAATCATATCTTGCGGTAGGGGATGATGTCAAAATTGAACTTTCTCGGCAAGGAGATCTGGTCCAAATCAACTATGAAATTCTTCAGTAGCAGCACGCAACTGCCGAACTGATCTATCCTCCGAGAGATTTTGATGTAATAATCTGGCATGGTGAAACAAGTGTCATGTGTGTATACGTAGTACGACAATATTATTTATCACATGGTATATCATTGATAGAATTGCAACTCTGATTGCTGGTTAGGAACTGTCGTTCAATTTCATTCCAACAGCCGCCGTGCTTTATTCAATTTTGTGTATTCGCCTTGCGACAGCATCTAAAACCAGCGCCGTACCGATCGCTTGCAATATGAGAAGCGCTGAGGTAGAACACATGGGCCCCCAAACATGCAGGGTCAGCCTGCGGCCCAAAGTCCAGAACCGTGAGCCTATCCGAGTATTATATTCTCAGCTAAACCCCCATAAAAAAAGTTGAACCCCCATAATGCTCGTGCGTTGCAGAGGGAGTATATTTCTCGGCAAGGTGAGCCTGTGATATAAAAGATTTGTATATTTCTTTACAGAGGGAGTATCTCTCTATCAAAATATATATTTATGTGTAACTAGTTACTCCTGTCTTTCTACTTCCTTTCGCTGATATGTGGGGCAACTAACAACGGGGTCCACGTGCCATATGCACAAATTAGAGTGCACAACTTCACGGTAGACACACCCCGGTCGTAGCGCCGCAGTAATGCCCACTGAGCCGTCAAATCACAACCCCCCTTTCCAGCTTTAGCAGTAAGCTGGACGGACGAAGCGGCAATATTTCACTGGGCCCGAATCCCCTTCTCCCTCGTCTGCTTGTTCAGAGAAAACCCCCTCTCGGCGATTGCCTAGGGTTTTCTCATGGAAAACCAGGTACGAATTCTTCATCCATCCCCGATAAATCCAAGTCCCTTGGTCGCAGGTAATCCTAGGATGGCAGCCGCCGCCGTTCATGCATTTTTCTTCCTACTGAATCTAGTGTGTTTCATTTGCAGTGCCCAAAGTGCGAGTACCCTACAGGTTTCTGCGCCCTCGGCGAGACGCCACACTTGTTCCTTCTCATCCTAACACAACATTTTGAAACGCGCACAGTATGTTCCTAGAATCCTCTTTTCTATCCGGGAGGGTGGGGTTTTTTTGAACATGCTGTGTTCTCATATTAATTTTCCTGCAGTGTATTATTTGCTCTGCTAGAACACATGTACTCAAGATGCTCAGCCTTGCCATAACTGAATACACTAGTTTAATGGTCACAGTGAAGACAAGCCATGGATATAAGTTCCGAGTTGGGTTCATGAACCAAGAAGATCGCTGCTTTTTTTATGGCCGAACTTGGATAAACTTTCTCAAGTGTTACGGACTGAAAGTTGGCGCACGAATGTTGATGGAAATAGCAGAACCTGGTCTCATCTTCACTGCGATCTTCCACCCCGACGTTGTTCCAATTGTTCATCCATGTTAGTTTTGTATCTGGTTCTTGCTTGTTGCCTCGATTACTTCTTAATCCACCTATTCAGTCTAACAAATCACAATTTAACTTTAGAAGTAGCAATGAATCTCTCACGAAGATGCTACTTCTAACTAATCTTTTCTTATAATTGGTGGCACGTGTAGGTTTTTTCAGAGTTAAGCAGTCTGCTCGTTTGTTACTTTGTAATAACTCGGCTGTTACTAATGGCACTGAAGTTGACTGGATCGACATCCACAAGTTCCTACACTTTATTGATCGTCTTGAGGTCCTTGTGGGGCGTTTCAATGGTGGAAGGCCACGTGGGATATGTGTGCCACTGCTGCACTCGTTGAACATGTCCAACTGTGTCGAGAAACTTATGGTACAAGCTGTTTTCTGTTATATATGTTGTTCATAAACTATTGCTTATACACAGTTTTACAGCTGTGATCTTCTTGAAACAGGAACTGCCGAGTTCTATTGTTCCTATACAGATGCCTGACCATGGTCGGGTCAGACTTGCGCTTGGTCACAACATGATGTTTATGTCGACCTACTCAATTCCCCTTGGAGGTGAAAAGATACTTATTCATGGGTGGTCTCAAATAATGAAGGCCCGTCCATCTTGGAGAATAGGACAAAAGATTATGTTCATGCTTTTCCATGGCTCTAAAGCGAATATCCTGTTTATTGACCACGTTGCGAGATGAAGCCGCTTTCAGAAGGTTGTGGATGCGCGGGGTGGCGCCTGGGCCTTGTCCTGGGGCTTGGCGGCCTCACCCTTGGTTAACTGTAGGCAAAGTAGCACTGTTCGAGGCGTGCTTTGTACGGTCGAACCTGTATAAGTACTCATACTGCTTTCAGCTTTGGTTGTTAAGTGCCCCTGCTAGTTTCAGTTAAGGTTGTTAAGTACTCCTGCTGCTTTTACAGTCTATTGTGTTTCTTCAGTCCTGTCTTCCTCCAGCCGCCAAAACCAAACCAGCGCCGGCGGGGCCGCCTGCTTCCGCCTCCCACGGCTAGCTGCGCCTCAGCGCACGCATCGCCGCCCCACCGTCTCCTAAATCGTTAACGCCGACGTCCTCCGCGCGCTTTGGTGCGCTCGCCGTGGCGCCGCCCTCTCGCGTTGTCAACATGGTCAATAAACAACAGGAATCAGCAGAAGTATGTGGAGAGGATGACAATAGGGGCCCACCACGTCAGCGTATGGAAAAATAAAATGCTTCCTCCTAGTGTTTTCCTGACATCTGGGACCCACGACATTGTGAGCGTATATAGTCAATAGACAAGAGAACAGCACAAGATCGGCTGACACCTGGGACGTAGCTACTCGAGCAGTATTTTTTTGTTTGGCATTGTTGAGACGGAGCAGGGTTTGAACTGGGCTGTGGCCCGTCTAGCCCAGGCTTATATTTTATGTTCACCATGTGACCAGCCCAGCTATTTTTTCTTTGTGAAAATGAGCCCAGTTTATTTTTTCTGAAGAATACCCAATCCAGTCCTACTTATTTTTCTACGCCCTGATGGGCTGCAACTCTTTCAAGACGCCTACAAATCTTGAAAGTAATATGAAATGGGTTGTAAATATAAAAACAGATGACAAATTGGCAATTACTTTATAATTTCTGAATTTTTTCACATTTTCATATTCCTATTTCACTGGGCATTAACCTAATTTAAATATATCTTCAAAGTACTTTAAATCTGGCTCGACATTTCGGTATTAAAAATAGTTTGGAACCCACAGAAATATGCAAAATTGGCCCTGGCCAACCAAAAAAATGACTGCAATAAATTGCATAAGAAGTTGCCATGAGCTATATATAAATTATTAAAAAAAGAGGGAGTGGTCTGACTTGTGGGCCTGTTTAGTTGACGCGTATGCAAGATTTTTTAGTTATTATATACGTCAACAAACGATTCTAGCAGACGTAGCCGTTGGATGTCAATCCAACGGGCGTCGTGTTTCTTCAATCTTTGATCTTCTTGCTCCAGCCGCCAAAGCAGCGCCGGCGGGACCGCCTACTCCCGCCTCCCGTGGCCGGCTGTGCTGCCGCGCAGGCCTCAGCGCCCCTACTACTCCCACCGCTGGCTAGGGCATCCCTCTACTCACCCACACCCCCTATTATTCTGCGGCGACGACAGCCTCACACCGTAGCCGAACCGATGAACCCTCGTACTCCTCTCCGCGCGGGCTTCCACTGCCGCGTCTTCCCCGGCTCCGCGTCGTCCCCTTCCTAGGCCTCGCCGTCATCCACCGCCGTGGTGCTCTCGGCGCGGCATGGTCAATGTGGTCAGCGACCGACTTCCATCGGAAGAGTATTGTACGTGGAGAGGCTGACAGCTCGGTCCACGGCAGCCGCAAGGAAGTGCCTCCTTATTATGCGGAAAATAATTATTCCTCCACCTGACAGCAGGGACCCACAGAACGGGCCACCAGTATTTCGCAAAAAAAAATGTTTCCCCCTGACTGCTGGAACCCACAGGACGGGCCACCGTATTTCACGAAAAAAAACGTTCCCCCCGCTGTCAGCTCGGACTCACCGGAAGTGCCTCCTTATTACGCACAAAAAAATGAATACCCCCTGCTAGCTGGGACCCACCTTGGTGGGAGGCTGACTTGTGGGCCTACTAAGTTGACTGGGATGGATGCCTTTGTCAATTTTAGTCAATATATGAACGATTCTAGCTCCAGTGACCGTACGATGTCCATCCAACGGCCGTAGTGCTTCTTCAACCTCTGGTCTTCTTGCTCCAGCCACCCAAAGCAGCGCCGGTCGTGCCGCCTGCTCCTGCCGCCCGTGGCCGGCTGTGATGCCGCGAAGGCCTCACCGCCCCCTACTACTCCCACCGCTGGCCAGGCCATCCCTCTACGCACCCACACCCCCTGTTTTTCTGCGGCGACGGCAACCTCACACCGCAGCCGAACGAGTGAACCCTCATACTCCTATATGCGTGGGCATCCACTACCGCGTCTTCCCCGGCTCCGCGTCGTCCCCTTCCTAGGCCTCGCCGTCGTCCACCGCCCTGGTGCTCTCGGCGCGGCGTAGTCAACGTGGTCAAGGAATGGCTTCCATCGGACGTGGACTGTACGTGGAGAGGCTGACAGCTGGGTCCATGGCCGCAGCAAGGAAGTGCCTCCTTATTACGCGCAAAATAATTATTACTCCACCTGACAGCGGGGACCCACCGGACGGTCCACCGTATGTCGCGAAAAAAACGTTTCCCCCTGACTGCTGGGACCCACCAGCTACATCTTCGCACGCAAGGAAGTGCGTCCGAAAAAAAAGATTCGCCCCCCTAACTGCTGGGACCCACCAGCTACATCTTCACACGCAAGGAAGTGCGTTCGAAAAAAACGATTCGCCCCCCTGACTGCTGGGACCCACCAACTACATCTTCGCACGCAAGGAAGGGCGTCCGGGCAAAAAAACAAAACGACTCCCCCCTGACTGCTGGGACCCAGCAGCTACACCTTCGCACGCAAGGAAGTGCGTCCGGGCAAAAAAAAACGATTCGCCCCCCTGACTGCTGGGACCCACCAGCTACATCTTCGCAGGCAAGGAAGTGCCTAACAGTCGGGACCCACCTGGTCGAAGCGTACGTAGCATTGTCATTCTGGTCGCGAACGTGTACGTACATATATACTGGTCGATGTAGAGGCGTGCACATGTCGTAGTAGAGGCGCGCATGTAGCATGTACACGTACGTACAGCGGCCAGGGTGCAAGAAAGAAAATACGGCCACGTACGTACATACGGGCAGGGTCTCGAACGCCTACTCGCGCATACGTACGACCAGGGCTCATGTACATGGCTGGGTCGGAACGGAGAAACAACGTCCTCGTCGTGTTCATTGGGAGGCAACGGAATGCGTCGTGTTCATGGGGAGGCAACGGAATGCGTCCTGTTCATCGGGAGGCAACAGAACGTGTGGGATCCAACCGACTGGGTCGGAACGGAATGCGTGGTCGTGTTCATCGGGAGGGCTTGGATGGAACAGGCGATGGAAACGAGGCCTGGCGTACCGCAAAACGGAGGAAACGGCCTTGTGTTCGACCGGCCACGTTCGAAACGGGATCCTGTTCATCGGGAGGGGTCTGGCGTACCGCAAAACAGAGGAAACGGACCTCCTACGGTCGAAACGGGGATCCTGTTGATCGGGAGGGGTGTGGCGTACCGCAAAACGGAGGAAACAAACTTGTGTTGGAGCACTACGGTCGAAACGGGGGTCCTGTTCATCGGGAGGGGTGTGGCGTACCGCAAAACGGGACTCCACGGGATACTGTTCATCCCGACCGTCGACCTCCTCCAGCCTCCACGGGCTACCGTCGACCTCCTCCAGCCTCCACGGGCTCTTGTTCATCCAGCCTCCACCGCGCGCTACTCCACCGGCTACTGTT